>NW_022436987.1:9328094-9330497 GCF_009761245.1 Sapajus apella
CTTTCTATTTTGTCCATTCTTGTTAGCATTTCGTCAAATCTTTTTTCAAGGTTCTTAGTTTCTTTGCATTGGTTAGAACACGTTCTTTAAGTTCACAGAAGTTTCTTACTACCCACCTTCTGAAGTCTGATTCTGTCATTTCATCACACTCGTTCTCCCTCCAACTTTGTTCCCTTGCTGGTGAGGAGTTGTGATCCCTTTTATGAGGAGAGGTGTTCTGGTTTCAGGTGTTTTCATCCTTTTTTTGCTGGTTTCTTCCCATCTTTAAGGATTTATCCACCTGTCGACTTTGTGGTTGTTGGCTTTCAGATTGGGTCTCAAATCTTTCAGATTGACGTTCTGTTTGTTGATGATGAGGTTATTTCTGTTTCTTGGTTTTCCTTCTGACAGTCTGGCCCCTCTGCTGTAAGTCTGCTGAGGTTCACTCCAGGCCCTGCTTGCCTGGGGTTCACCTGCAGCAGCTGCTGAACAGCAAGGGTTGTTACCAGTTTTCTTCTTCTGCTATCTTTGTCCCAGAAGGATACCCGCCTAGTGTCAATCTGATCTCTCTTTTATGAGGTGTCTTTTTGGATATATAGGGGTCAGGGAGCTGCTTGAGGAGACGGTCTTTTCTTTATAGGAGCTCAAACGGTGAGCTGCGAGCTCTGTTGTTGTTCATTCAGAGCTGCTGGGCAGGTACTTTTGGGTCTGCTGTAGCAGTACTCATACACTGCTTTTTGTTCCCAGGTGCTCTGTCCCAGGGATTTAGGGCTTTATTTATGAGTTTCTGTTATGCTGCCGCCTTCTTTTTTTTTTTTTCTCCTTCAGACCTGCCCAGCCCAGCAAGGAGGCAGCCTAGTCACTGTGGGCCTATAGCAGCTTTGCTGAGCTGCTGTGGGCTCCGCCCCGCTGAAGAGTGAAATTCCCTGCAGTCCTGTTTATATGGGTGTAGTTAGAACTGCTTTGGCGATGGTGGCCCGCCTCTGTTGGGGCGGAGTCTCTGCTATGGCGGGTTGCCTTGGCAACGGCGGGCTGCCTCAGTAATGGCGGATGCCCCTCCCCCACAGAGCTGGACCGTCCTGGTTTCAGCTGCGCTTGCTGTGAAACTCACAATCCAGAGTTTCTGGTTGCTTTTCTTTTGTGGGGGTGGGGCCAGCCGAGCCTGATCGCCTGGCTCCCTGCCTCAGAGCCTTTTTTAAGTTGGTGTTCCAGTCGCCTGTTGAAGAGGCGCCGGGGTCTGTTTGTTTTCCCCTGCGGCCACTCACTGCGCTGGCTTAAACAGTGGCACTGAGGTTTGTGGCGCTATTTTTTGTTTTTTTCCCCCTGGAATCTACTGTCCTGGTTCTCTGCTCAGTCCCCTTTTTGAGCCGGCGTACGGGCGACTTCCCGTGGCTCCAATCGCCAGCCAAAAGGGCCCCCAGACCAGTGTATTTTGTACAGAGAACCGCGGCTCCGGGGCGCCGACAAAGCAGCCGCGCGGGGCAAAGCAGCGGCGCTGGCCGAAACAGCCGCGCTGGCGACCGTGGAGCACCTCTGCCCGGGAATTTCCTAGTCTGTGGGCAATAAAAACGCGGCGTCCACTCACCCTCTGCGCTTTCACTGGGAGCTGCAATCCTGAGCTGTTCCTAAACGGCCATCTTGGATCCAGATCGATCAAATTTCTTAAGACTGAAAATCCATGAACATCTTTGCATTTGGATAAAAACTTTACTATAAAGAGAGAAATTATACAGCTTTTTTACACTGTGGTATGTACATGGTTTTTCACTATAAAGAAGTCCTTGTCTACTTATGACTGTATTTTTTACATGAAATATGTAACCTAGCACCTTGCAGGTTACATATTTCATGTAATTAAAATATTTGAGGATGCATGTTGATCTCAGTTATTTTTAATGGATCTTAAATAGGGTTGTATTTGTACCTTCAACTATTTTATTAATTGTCACATTTTTCTTCTAGTGGATCTTTTTCTAATCTTTGATGTTTTATTGTTTGTTTGCTCATTTATTCCATAAATTTATTCAATGCATCTATTTCATGCAAGAGTGTGTTCAGTTCCTTCCTTCTCTTTCTTTAGGAATTCCTCTCTCTCCCAGAGCACTTCTTTCTCCAAATCTTCTTTTGCAGATTTCATATCTTTTTTCATGCTTTGCAGATTTTTTTTAGTTCATTTTCTCTTTCTCTGTTAATTACCTGTAGCATTCAGTTCGACATTTTACCTGTACTCCCATTGTTTACTCCTTCCCTGTCCCTTCCTGCTGTAATGAGCTCTTCTGAAATAGATACAGTGTCTTTCTTTCACATTTAAGAAATAGATTACAAATGCTTTCTAAATCCTGTTTTGATTCTTGTTTCATTTCATGGTTTACTGATTCCATGCTTCCCATCCCCACCTGACTCTGCACCCAGGTTCTTTTTTTT
>NW_022436987.1:9330597-9371547 GCF_009761245.1 Sapajus apella
TTTTGAGACGGAGTTTCACTCTTGTTACCCAGGCTGGAGTGCAATGGCGCGATCTCGGCTCACCGCAACCTCCGCCTCCTGGGTTCAGGCAATTCTCCTGCCTCAGCCTCCTGGGTAGCTGGGATTACAGGCACGCACCACCATGCCCAGCTAATTTTTTGTATTTTTAGTAGGGACGGGGTTTCACCATGTTGACCAGGATGGTCTTCATCTCTTGACCTCATGATCCACCCGCCTCGGCCTCCCAAAGTGCTGGGATTACAGGCTTGAGCCACCGCGCCCGGCCCCAGGTTCTTAATGCATCTTTCTTCTGTCATACTGACAAACATTTTCAATGGTTCAAGTCATTTATTCCCCTTTACTTATTCTTCCTTGAGTTTTTCATGATAATATGGCTGTTAGCTCTGAAACCTTTGCTTCAGACTGTTTTACTGGCATTTAAATAGGCCTTGAAATTGGAAGGTTCACAGGCGCTCACTCTGACTTCCTTCTGGAGATCCAAAAACTATTTCTTGAGCATATCATGTCCTAAATAAGACACACCTGTAGTGGATTAACCATTCAGAATTATATATGACATCAGATATTACTTTCCTTATATCTATCAAGGTAAAGCCCCATTACCACTGAGAGTAGTAAGTTAATTTATTGATGAATTTTCTTGTCATTTACACCCGCTGGTTGGCAGTTTAAAGAGCACATGCTTTCAGCATCTCATTTATGTAGCTTAAATAGTCACCTGTTTTGAATTGATTTGAGAGGAAGGAAAGACTGGATTCATCGGCAAGTCATGGATCAATTATTATATAAGTTCTAATGCTACCACTCTCCTAGCAAAATGGATGTGATTAACATTTAAGCATGATGCCTACCCATGCATTTTTCGTTTACTGTTTCCTTCAAACCTATTTGCCAGTTCTTGTGTTGTGATTCCAAGAAATGCATACTTTAATAATAAAGACTTAATTTTCCCTTTGCATGAAAACATTCTAAACACCAAGAAGCCTTATGAAATTGAAGGCAAGGGAATATGAAAGTCCATTAAACAACAGCATTATGTATGGTCACCCAGGAATTTGCACACAAAATTCTGCTAAAGCTAATGGCATTTATGTTCTTCAAGTTTTCCAAACAACGAGTTGAAAAATATACCCTCAAGAATTGTTTATACCAAGAAGGGCCAACTATTTATAATCACAAGTGGAGTTTCTGCAAAGGTCTCTGCCAGACACTACAGTTGTGGCATACATCCCTCCCAGTTTGCAGAAACTCTACTGTTTGAGGTTGAAAGTGAAACATGAGTCCAAAGAAATGCGTGCAGCTTTTTCCTAGAATAAGTTAAATTCAGAGTGAAAGAACACAGAAGAGGACAAAGGGTATAGGAAATCACAGCATAGGCAGCCCTGCCTTATTTTTAGTGAAAAGGATTAGTACTGGTAACCCTGCAGTAAAGCTGATCGCCTGTGATCAGAGAGTAGTATAGTTGTAATCCCTTTACTATACCACTAAGTTGATTGATTAAATTAAAAGTTATGAGTCAAATACCCTCAGGGCATCTTGGAAACTTCTTTACTCTCTGCATATTCATATGGTCCTAATGACCTTCCACTGGAAGGAAAAAGTGTGTGCTACCTGCAGGGGATACATGAAGAAAGGCTTAGGAGGAGGCGAAACTTTTTCACAACCACCAGCAAGAGTTTAATTAAACTCTAACATTATAAGCTTGCCTCAATTTAAGAGTGAAATGTACCAGGTTTTTCCTGCACATGGAGCCTCACAGGGTCTTGCAGCTCAAGTAGAAAGAACAATGAAAAGCAGAAGGCTTTCTTTTTACATCTGGCTCCTTGAAATGGGGCTAAGAGGCTTTCTGGAGGGTTTTGCTGGCTGGGACAGTTAGTGTTTACAGATGTGAGTGGCTTTCAGTCATTGCATGTAAATTACATTTGCTTTGTTGCACACACCCTGGGAAAACCAAGAGGAAGAAGAGAAATAATGTTCCTTTATCCGCCCACACACATTGACATTCAAGGCACAGTCTTTTCAGGTTTATTGGGTCCCTAAGCAACCTTTGAAGAGATCTGTACATCTGTCCGGCTGTCCCTACTCCAGCAGACATGGATTCCTTTGCTTTGCTTTTCAAGTCTCTGGTTCCATCTTTGGTCCATTGACTGAATTTTTTGGTAAACATTTCTTGCATTCAGACCTGAGTGGCCACCCAGCTCCTGGGCTAATTCTGCTTCTCTCTTAAAATTTGATCTGTATTCTGAAGGCGAGTTCATCAGAAAAAATAAATGTGGAAGCTAAAATCCTAAGAAGTAAACTAAAATAGGAAGGTGAGAGAGAGAAAATTCTTGCTGAAATACTGAATCCCAAAACCAGATCAGAACAATGTGAGAGTTGAAAGGGAGCCTTTCTAAAGTGAGAGAAACTGTCATCTAGGTTTCTTTTGCATCCTGCCCCTCCCCAGGAGAGAGTAGTCAATGGTCAGCATTCCTCTGAGAGACAATACATATTGTACATAGTCTGAACAATAATGGACGATCATGAGAATCAGATCATCTAGGAGTGTTGAATCTGATACTTACTAGAGGGCCTTATAGAAGTTACTTAACCTCTGTGTGCCTCAGTTTTCTCATCTGTGAAGCAGAGATAATCAAAGCACCTATCTCTTGAAGCAGTTTTAAAGATGACCTACGTTCAAAGCTAATCTCCACCATTTACTACTAGCTGTAGCACCTTGCAAAAGACACTGACTAACTTCTCTGACCTCCAGTCTCCTCTCAGTAAAATCAGAGTCTACATCATTGTATTGTTAGAATTGTATTCTTAGAATAGGCTTGGAATATGATGAAAGCTCACACAGTGTTAGTCATTATTATTTTAAAATGAGGCAATGTATAAATGGTTCTTAGTTCAGAACAAGTCCAACAGCAAGAATTGTGTTAGCTATGAGTGTAATGTGCTTATTTCTAGTTTTGTCCTGCTATCCACCCAAATTCTCAACCTTTAGATAATGATTTAGCTCTGATCTTATGCTGATATCTTGGATAAGTCTTCTCATCTGATTGATTTCCATCACCTGGTGAGAATTTGCTGAGATTCCAACCTGACTACTGAATTTCTTCCCATCCAAGTGGACAGAGGGCCAAGTTCCAGGTATATTTTATCATCCCTGACTTCACAAATATCACTGAAAGTAAAGGGCCCCAAGTTTACAATTGACAGACACTTTATAAAAGATCTTATACTATAAGGCCTAACCAGCAATGAGGAAATCGAGTTTTCATTTGTGATTTTTCCCCCATCAAAAATGAATTTAATAACAAATAAAATATCCATTTTAGCAGTCGACCAGACAAACACATGAAACTAGTCAGCTAATTTTAAGTTAGTATTTGATGGCCTTTTATTTTGTAAATAAGAAGACAGAAGTCAGTGGAGTTTGGAATTTATGTGTTCTGTGATTTCTGTTGGCCAAGGTCAGTTTCACTTGACTTCTCTTCCCCTCTTTCCCCACCCAACCCCCAGAAGCACATAAGCAGTTATTAGTTGGGATCTGCCTCTAAGTATCCTAGAGGCTAAGCAACAAGCAATTAGAGAAAAAGCAAAGCTGAAAGAAGGTAAGGAAACAACCTAATTGTTGAGCTGAGCCCTGGGCAGCTCCTGCTCTCTCTGCCTAACCTGGTCTTAGTTGGTCTTCTTATTTCAGCCTAAATTATCACTTCTTCAAGGAAGCTCCTTCTGATTCACCACATTGGGCTGGTTCTAGTTCTTAAAGACTCTTTTCAATTCTTTTTACTCTTCTTACTATTTATTGTTCTGTTTATTATTCTGCACTTGAACTCCTGGGCTCAAGAAATCCTCCCGCCTCAGCCTCCTGAGTGGCTGGGACTACAGGTGCATACCACGATAAATAGAGCATCAAGCTCTATTTATTGTTTAGTACAGCTGCTTCAGGTTTCCCTAGGGTTATGTTCCTCAGGATATTCCATATAATTTAAAGCTTACAGAATTCAAGATTAATCCTGAAAAAGGATTAAGACTGCATTTTTAAGCCAGCTATAAAGTGGTACAGCTGTGCACCAATAACATAAGCACAGCTTAAAATTCATTCAGTCACCAGCTTTGAAATTATGATTATTGCAATTTTTAATTTGGGGAAAGAGAATTTGCATTGCTTTACACATTTTGTGCATAGAGTGGCTTTACTAATATTTTTAAATCTTTTTATGTCTTTATTAATATTTTTATGTTTCTATGCCTTATGACATGTCCATATAGGTCCAAGTCAGACTGCTCTATAATTATTTGTTTGATTGAATTAACTGGCTCTCCCCAGTAAAGGATAACTTCCAGGAACTGTAACTATCCTTTGTTCATTTCAGTCCACCGAGTGCCTAGCAAAATGGTATGTGGTAGACACTCAAGAAACCTGGAAGAAATTTAAAAGGTTAGGAACTGACACTTTCTGAGAATAAAGAAGGGAGATTTTTTTCTTCTCTGTGGGCAGGGAGCACAGCATCTTTTCCATCTTGAAGGCAGGAAAGAGTTACCTCTTCCTCTGGGCTCCATCAGCATCCTGCCTACTCCTACATCACAGCACAGATCCTAATTGGCAAAATTATTAATCAGTCTCTCTCCCACTGAAATAGTCACGTCAGACAGATTCCTTTCTGACTGAAACTGTTCTGCTGTGAAAGACTAACAACAAAGCAGATGCTCCTTCATGCCAGGCCAGTTCGATCTGTTATCCTACTGGCCATCTAGAGTAGAAGGAAAACTAGAGCCTTCTAACACCTGACATCTCCCAATCCAGGAGAGAAGAAGAGAAAATTCCCAGTTACCAAGAAGTGAATTGTAGCTCCCCTTTTTGAGGCTGTAATGCAATAGCCATCCCATCGCACCATGGGCCCAGAAACCTATAATCTCTTCTTTTATCTCTTCCTTTGTAAGAATTATTGATTAATTGCTGTGCTCCCTGTACTGTGTCAATTGCACATCTTTTAAACAATTGCCTGTTGGACTATACATTCTCTACCCCACTCTTGGTATCAAAATCTGTGTCAGTTAGAGTTCTCCAGAGGGACAAAACCAGTATGATATATGTGTATAAAAGGGAGTTTATTGGGGAGAATTGTCTCACACAGTTACAGGATAAAGTCCTGTGATAGGCTGCCTACAAGCTGGGAAAAGAGAGAAACTGGTAGCCTGGCTCAGTTTAAGTCTAAAATGCCTCAAAACCAGGGAATCTGACAGTGCAGCTCTCAGTCTGAGGTCAAAGGCCCAAGAGTCCCTGGAAGGCCACTGGTGCAAGTTGAAGAACCTGAGGTCTGATGTCCAAGAGCAGGAGGAGTGGATGGATCTTCCTCTCCTAGTCCACTGACTCAAATGTCAGTTTACTCTGGCAACACTCTCACAGATATACCCAGACACACATTTTATCAGCCATCTAGGCATTCTTCAATCCAATCAACTTGACATCTAATATTCACTATCACACCTGCCCTAGGCTATTGTTTCCCTGAGGACAGAGACTGTGTTTTGTTTGTGACTGTGTCACTAGTTCTTAGCCTATGTAAAACAAAATAGACAGCTAGAAGTATCAAATGAATGAGTGATAAAAGAATGGATAGATGAACTGGGCTTCTGGGGTTCACTCCATCCCTTGTAATGATATCAAGGAAATGTCACAAAAGACAAAATCTAAACCCTCTTTAAAATCTATATTAGTTAAATTCATCATGCTTTCTTTAATCTGTAAGAGCTGGAAAAAATCTCTCATATTACCCTCAACCCTGGAGCAGCATTTATAATTAGTATCTTCAAGATACTACATATATTAGAAACAACATTGGACAAACTCTCTATATGATGAACACATCCTTTGCCTTACCTTTCATTTCCTGTGTCTTCTCTGCTTTTTCCCTGCATTCTGTGATTTTATGGCAGACTCTCAAGAAAGGCATTAGAGTTGGTTGGGACCATTACGATATCCCCAGCTCCAGCACCATATCTGATATAGATTTAGTGCTGAATACATGTTACTCAATGAACTTGCTGCAAGAAGTCTTCACTTTTAAGAGAATATTTCAATTACTTAAAACAATCATAGACAGGAGGAACATGTATGTACCAACAATCTTAATAAGGTTATTCAGAATTGTACACACAAAACTCTGCTGAAGCTAACAGCATTTATATGCTTAAGTTTTCCAAACAATGTGTTGAAAATATACCCTGAAGAATTGTTTATGCCAAATAAGGCTGACTATTCATGATCATGACTGGAATTGCTGCATGTTTTGTGCCAGCCACATCATTCCTGCCAAACATCCTCCCAATTTGCAAGGATTCTCGGGTTTCATTTTGAAAATAAAGCAGTAAAATGCTTCTTAAGTCCAACTTACGTGGGTCTTAATTTTCATTAGCACTTACTTAGGCTCTACTGATTAGAGTAACATCTTAACTCTTTTTTGAAATTCTTGTTTTGATTGACAAAGTGACATGGAATTTTTAAAGTGACAGATTGACAAAGGAGCACAGAAACAAGTCAATAGAATTATGATGCTAGCTTGAGTTCTGAATGCTCAACACTTAAAAAGTGACTCATACCACCTTTTGTGCCAGAGACACCAACAACCTGAAAGGCTGTCCATCAGATATTTCTATTTCCGAAACAGGAAAACAGTTCCTTATTCCAGTGTCTCCGAGCCAAAACTTGTAGAAAAAAAGAATGAAAAAATACAAAAATCTCACATTGACCAGGGTCTTAAACATGGCAACAAGAGATTATATGCTTGGAAAATAACTCGTAACAAATAGGGCTTAATGGCAAAAGCACTCCTGAAAAGTGAGCCTGCTGAAGACCCTTCAGACTCAGTCCATACCTAGGTTCTAAACCAGTGATTTTCCTTATTTGGGAGAATTGCACAAGAGTTAAGCAACCCAGCATTGTACTAATTCTAACAAGGTCATTACATCTAAAGCTTTATTAAGCACGTAGACTCTGCAGTCAGAATGAATCCTGCCTCCACCACTTACTACCTGCAAGAGGTTAGGCAAGACATTTAACCCCTCTGTGCCTTTGTTTTCTCATCTATTTAATGGGGTTAATAATAATACTAACTTCATAGAACTAATGTGAAGATGAATTTAATTAATTTATGTAAAGAGCTTAGAAGAGTGCCTAGCATATATTCAGTGTTATATACTTGGTAGCTATTCTCATAACCCTTTTTCATGATCTATTTCTTGCCTTGGACACCAGTTCTCATAACTGGGTCTTAATTTTCATGCATGTGTCAATTCCATAGATAGTTAAGGACCAACTACTATCCAGCCAACTTTGTCCTTTAGGAAACGGCCTTTTTTTCCCAAGAAGACCCATGTAGGAGCCCTCACTTTGCCCTTCCAGGAATGAAGTGCCTTCCTTGCTCCTTCTAATTCTTCTAAGCGCTAGAATTCTGCCTTTTATTGCTGCCAGACCTGCCTGATGCCCAATGTCCCTCTCTCTCACCATCTGCTCCTAATCACTGATCTCTCCTAACACCAGGGGCTTCCTGGTCTGTCTGCTCATCCCAATACCAATCTTTCTGTCTAGTCTTTAAGCTCAGCTGCCTGGTCTGGTCTTGATTCTGACAGCACCCTTGAAATTTGTTCAAGCAATGAATAAATTATTCAAATCCTTTACTTTCCTCCAAGGGAGAACTAGGAAGCCAGACCTTATCAAGCCAAAGGAATTCCTGCTTCCCCCTTGCTGCAACAATTTAATCTCTAAGAAGCTCAAAAAAGCACTAAGGAAATAACCCTCTAATCATAAATGATCCCTCTCCATCAAGAGAAAACAGACCTCTCCTGCCTGGAATTGCTTAAACAGGACTCTTCCATTTCACCAGAGCTTCAGGGCCAAACCAGCCTCCAGCTACCACGTTGGGCTGCAGATTTCAGAAACTTGGAAAGGGGAACTTTTCATCCTGACTATTGCCTTTGCAGTGTTCTCAGCTGCCAGCATGTGATGGTGGGCATGGGCCTGAGCCTACTTTTGTGTTCTTAAATAAGGCTAAGAGGCTGTTCTCCTTAGCTTCTTAGCCCTAGATACTCATCAATCAACCAGATTTCTTGAGTGGACCTACTGTGTGTAGGCCTTTGGAAAGCAAATCACCTCCTATGTACTTTTTAAAATTTTTATTTAAATTTTTCTGGGTATAGAGTAGGTATATATATGTATGGGGTATATGAGATGTTTTGATAAAGGCATGCAACGTGAAATAAGCCCATCATGGGGAATGGTGTACCCATCCCCTCAAGCATTTATCCTTTGAGTTACAAACAATACAATTATACTCTTTAAGTTATTAAATATTTTTGAAGTTACAATTATTATTGACCATAGTCACCCTATTATGCTATTAAATAGTAGTTCTTATTCATTCTTTCTAATTTTTTTCTTTTGAAACAGCTCCATAAAAGTTATCATATTCTTTCTAATTTTTTGCACACACTAACCATGCTCACTTCCCCTCCATCCCCCCTACTACCCTTCCCCTCCATCCCCCCCACTACCCTTCCCAGTCTCTGGTAACTAGCCTTCAACTCTGTACATCTATGAGTTCAATTGTTTTGATTTTTAACCCTTATGTACTTTTAAAAGTATTGGAGGGAAGGTAATATTCAGGGCAAAACAAAGTGCTGATGCTGGCAAAGCAGAAGGGACTTTCCTAAGGTCACAGAGTTCAAAAGGAGCAGTTCCAGGATTTAATTACATCACCCTGTGTTCAGATACAGATTGTTTGACACATCTCACTCGGTTCACTGGAGCTTAGCCTGTTCCAGCTTAATCTCGTGCCCTCTGCAAATCATACTCTTGGCTCCATGTCCTTCCAGGTTCCTAAACAGCAGCTTGTTCGTTCTGATCTCCAGGCCTTTGCACAGGCTCCTCCCTGTGCTTGCCACCCTCCATCCAGCCTCTATTTCTTCACCTGGCTGTTTGCTTGTCACCCTTTCATTCTCTTCTTTAACCCCGCTGCCTCAGAAAACCATTTCCAACTGCCCAGGCTGGATTAGCCGCCCTCCTCTTTTTTGCTTTGTGACTATCCTATCACAGCACTTTCCATACTGCACTGTAATTGCCTGTCCACAGGTTTAATCCCCTAATATGCTAAGAGACCCTCAAGGGCAGGGCCCTTATCTGGTTTCTCTCTGAATCCCCAGGAACGTATATAGGATTCAGAGCACAACATGTGACAGTGAAGTTTTGTTAAAATAAGGTGGATCAAACTCTCTCTTTATCAGGCTGCCTCCCAGACTAAAAATAACAGCTTTGCAACTCCCGGCTAATGGCTCAAGGCAGGCACTCCTGGCCCAGAGCACCTGACCTCTAATCTGCAAAATGTTCTGGGGTAACATGTGTCCTCCCACCTTTGCCTCTTACAGGCTCACTGATCACTGTCATTTCCCAGTTAACCACCCCCATTACAGGATAATCAAACTTTCGGCTTTCATCCAATGCAGCTCAAGCATAGGGTAAGCCAGAGTGAGCCTGGATAGACTAGGCAAGAAAAGTAACTCTGCTTCTGCCATCACTTGGTTAGTTCTTTATTAAAAGGGAACTTTTTATTGAAGCATAACATACGTGCAGAAAAGTGGGCACATTGTAAGTCTATAGCTCAAAGCTTCACATCCTTGTGAACACATTCATGTCACTAGCACAAAAATCTGAAAATGACTAGGACTCCAGAAGCTTCCTTTTTGTCTCTGTCCAGTCACTACTGCCTGCAAAAGGCAATCATCTCAACTTCTATCATAGATTAATTTGGCCTGTTTTAAAACTTTTTATAAATGGAATTTTATAGTGTGTACTCTTTGGTATCTGGCTTCTTTTGTTCAACTTTATCATTGGTGAGATTCATCCATGTGGTTGCATATCATTTTGGTTTGTTCTTTCTCATGGCTGTATAATACTACACTGCATGAATCTACCACTTTTCATTTATTTGTCCTATTATGGATGAACATTTGGGTAGTTTACAGTTTGAGGCTATAATGAACAGTGCTGCTATATGCATTCATATACATCGCTTTTGATAAATATACATGTGCCTTTCTGTTGGTTAGATACTAGATGTGGAATTGCTGGGTTGTAACATAAGTTGCTTAGCTTTAATAAATACTGCTAAACCATCTTCCACACCAAAATAGATCTAATTAATCTACATCCTTGCTCATATTTGATATCGTTTATATGGTTTTGTTTTGTTTTCTTTTTCCACTTTAAATACTGGCTATAGTAGTGATATCATGTTGGGATTTTGATTTCGACTTCTTTGAATTTTGCCTAGTATGTTGTCATTGACCATTTGGATAAACTGAAGTATTTGTTCAGATGTTTTGATCATTTTTTTCTTTTTCTATCCTCTGCCTTTTATTGACTTGTAGGAATTCTTTATATAGTCTAGATACGAGTCCTTTGTCAATTATATGCATTGCCAACATCTCCCATTCTATGGCTTGCCTTTTTACTTTTCTAATCTTTTGATAAATAAAGGATTTCATTTAAATGTGGTCCACATTATTTTTTTTCTTCATGATTAGTGCTTTTTGTGCCCCATTTAATAAATTTTTGCCTACCTCAAAGTTGTGAAGATGTTCTCTTGTATTTCCTTCTAAAAGCATAGTTTTTACCTTTCATATCTAGATATTGAACCGATCTGTAGTTGAATTTGTATATGGTGTGAGGTGGGAGTCAATAGTCTTTCTGAATTTTTTTCCACAGGACTATTGGTTGAAATGCTCATCTTTTTCCCACTTCATTACAGCATTACCTTTGTCATACATCAAGTGATCATATATCTATGGGTCTATTTCAGGACTCTATTCTGTTTTTCTCTTCTATTGCTATATTTGTCTGCCTTGCCAATAATACACCATCTTTATTATGATTCTTTTATTAAAAGCTTTGATACCTGGGAATGTTCTCCCATTTTTTCCTTCTTTATTTGGCTATTCTTGGTCCTTTGCATTTCTGCATAAATGTTAGAATCATGATCAATTTTTATTTTTAAAAAAATCTCCTCTTATTCTTACTGAGACTGTTTTGAACTCATAGAATAATGTGGGGAGATATGACAACTTTACATTATTAAATCTTTCAGTCAATGACTATGTCATTCAGTTTATTTAGTTTTACTCTAAGTTCTCTCAATAATGTTTTATAGCTTTCTGTGGAGAAGAGGTCTTGTTCACTTTTTCATGAGATTTATTCCTGGGTATTATATGTTTTATGCTATAGTGAATAATCTTTAAAAATTTCATTTTCCAATTTGTCGTTGGTATATAGGAATGAAATTGACTTTTGTATTTTGAGTTAATTTCCAGAGACTTTGCTAAATTCACTTATTGTTTCTATTACTTTGTGTATAGATTATTTTGGAATTTACATACACAATAAGTTATGCCAATAATTTCTTTCTAATTTTTATAGCTTCTCTTTTTCCTTTTTGCCTTATTACACTGGCTGTTGCCTCTAGTATGATGTTAAATGGTGGGCATTCTTGCCTTGTTCACAATCTTATGGGGAAAGCTTTTAATATCCATCATTAAATAGGATTATTGCTATGGCTTTTTTGTAAATATTTTTATCACATTAAGAAAATTTCCTTCTATTATTAGTTTGCTAAAATGTTTTCTTGTGAATGTATATCAAATATAATCAGATACTTTTTCTGTGGTCTATGAACATATTCATGTAATTTTTTCTGTTAATGTGATGAATCGTATTGATTAAATTTTGAGTGTTAGACCACCCTTGTATTCCTGGAATAAACCATACATGGTTATTATATAGAATACTTTTTCTAATTAACTGGATATAGAGTTTGCTAATATTTTGTTTGGTGTTTCTGTATCTATTGTCATGAAAGAGATTGGGCTTCCATCTTCACTTTTACCTTCACTTTTGAGATGAATTTTTTTCTACCTGGACTGACCTCTCTTTCGTCCTATATATAGACTTAGTTAAATAGATTTTGCTTCTATTATTAGCTTAACAAACTTCCCCCAGATCCTCTAGTTTATCTCTTATTGACAGAACAAAAACTTTCCCAAAGACAAACTAGTCATGAGTCAAGCCATGGTTCAACCACTCCCTGACAAGTGTGTCCACTGTCACATTACAGATCCTCTCTGAGCCTGTTTCCTCATCAATGAAATGACATTGAGAAGGAAGTTAGACAATGCATAATAAAGCATCTGGTACAGGCAGGTGCTCAGTAATTCCTATTTCTCACTATCTCTTCTCTTCCGCTTAAAAACTTTACAAATGCATAAGAGCATTGGCTTACTTATTTACAGGGCTTAGCTGTCGGAGTTAAAATTCAAATCTGAAAAATGAACTAATGGTGATGGAAGATGTCCATTCTTTTTGTTATACTCTAAAAAACAAAGCAAAGTTGTTAAGTGCTCCTGCTAAACTTTTTTAAATACAAGCTCCTAGATTTTTAAAATTAGATAAACTAGGATTTATCATCCATAGTGCTACAGTTCCTTCCCTGGGGCTTCAAACTCAAGTGTTAATGGAGTATTAAACATTTAGAAGTTGTCCAGGTATATAGCCTCTCTCCCATATTTAACAGTGTTTATGTGGAAAAATTAGCTTGGAAGGACACCTTTAAATAATGTTCTTCTAGATATATAATTGCAGCGTTACTTGTTAGTGCATAATAAACTGTCAACCAGACTTTATTGTAGCAATGGGAATGAGAGTTTGGGGGTGCCTGAAATTATGTACTTTGTGTATGAGATAAGAATCAGCTGATTGGCTAGGCTTTATTTATAGATATCCAAATAAATCAAGAGTCAGAAGTTCAGAAAGATTGGGATGGGAAGGCTGAGTCTGAAGAAGGCTAAAGTCTATGAACACCAAGAGTCAGTACCCCTAATGCTATCAGGGACACTGGATAGGTACCATTTTACTTCTCCCTACTATCTCACTATTCTGGTGACAGGCCTGGGTGATATCAGAATGACCTTCTAACTAAATTTGAACTTGGCTCAAGCTGTGGATCCCAGTGGAATAGAAAGGGCAAGGCCTTAAGTTTGGCAGATCAATGCCAAATCTCAGCCCTGCCACCTACTTGCAACTCAGTTCCCTCATTCACAACAAGGGGATGGTAAATGACCTACCTAGCAAGACCACTGTGAGAATGGAAGGATATTAGCTGACACCTGTGAAGGATGTGATGCAGGGAACATGCTCAATAATAAATGGTAGTGATTGTGATGATGATGATATTGATGATGATAAGACAGTGACAATGAAGACAACATCCCTAGCTTTGGATAGAGGGGTGGGGGAGGATTACCTATATTCTGCTTATGGAAACAGGAGCATCCCTAACTGCCCCTTTTCTAATCCCTGCAATTATTTTATGGATCTCTAGATTTTAGGACCTTATTTGGATGAGCCATGTCTCAATTTGGGTTCTCCTGAAAGGAGAATCTGAGGTAAGGACTGCAGGTACTTTATGTAGAAGGTGATAGAGGAAGCAGAAGTGAAGGAATAGGGAGAGAGTGACAAGGGAGGAGGAATGGTCCAGCAAAGAGTGCATTATTCAGGTCACTGGCATCAGTGTACCTCTGAGAGATATACAAAATGTGTCCAGAATTGTCTACTTTCCAGAATTTTCTACTGGCACCCACCCTCTATAGACCAAGGGTTGCCTGCAGGAGCGTGAACTTCCTCACACTCCCAGGCACTTGCTTGCTGGCCAAGTGGACTCTCAAAACTTCAGAGAAGGCCATGGATCAATAAACAGGAAGAGGCCCTTGAGGTGGACACTCCCTGACAGTATGAGCAAGTGGTCACCCCTGCCTGCCATAGTTGCAGCTAAAATCAGAGATGGATGGAGGGTCTGTGATGCAGAGCACAAATGTAGCTGCTGCAGGCCAAATCTTAATTCAAGTGCAGCCTCTACAAGCAGACTGCAAGTTATCTACTTGCCACATGTGATCCACAATTGTGAGAGACCATAGTCATCAGTAGAGTCTTGCCTTTCCCATCCCCTTGTACCAGAAAGGGCTACCTGCACAGTTGGTTCTTATATTTAGCAGTACACAAACATATGCCAAATTCTAGAACTGTACTGTCCAGTAGGGTAGCCACTAGATACATTTAAATTGATTAAATTTAAATTAGTTGATTGAAATTAAATTTAAAATTTATCTCCTCAGTCACGCTGACCACATTTTAAGTGCTCAGTAGCCACATATGACAAGTGGCTGCCATAATAGACAGTGAAGTATAGAATACTTCCATCTTCATGGAAAGTTCAACTGGACAGTGCCACTCTTGAGCGAGTCAGTTTGGATCCAAATCCTGGCTCTACCATGTACTAGCTGGGTAGCCCTGGGTAAGTCATTTAATCTCTCTGTGCTTTAATTTCCTAATCTGTAAAATGAGCTTATTTCCATTATTAAATAAATAACAGTATAGAAGCATACAGTAAAGTCTCACTACATGTTAATTATTATTATTTCCCAGTTCCCAGGGTGATATTTCTGTGAGGCAGGAAGTACTTAAAGAGGCTCCAGCTGGTCTTGCCTTTCCCATCCCCTTGTGCCAGAAAGGGCTACCTGCACAGTTGGTTCTTATATTTAGCAGTACACAAACATATGCCAAATTCTAGAACTGTATTGTCCAGTAGGGTAGCCGCTAGATACATTTAAATTGATTAAATTTATATTAGTTGATTGAAATTAAATTTAAAATTTATCTCCTCAGTCACACTGACCACATTTTAAGTGCTCAGTAGCCACTCAGGCCCTGGATCCCTTGAGGCTACTCTCTGGGCTTCTAAATCATCTCTATGCTCATGATGGCCATACTCATATACCCCCCCGGTCTCCAAACAGAGATATTGCTTTACCCTTCACTTCCTTTTCAGCTTCTTGTCAGTTCCCCACCCTAGGTCCAGAGGCTGGAGCTGGAACAGTCACCCCCAGCTAATGTCAGGAGCCCTACTGCCTGTTTCTGGGAACTTCTGTCTGTGTGCCTCACACATTCTGCCATCATTTTCCCACCACTTGCCCACCCTCCCAATGGGCCTCTGCACCCCCAGTGCTGACTATGGCCTGAACTATTACTAAGCTGACCACATCACTTTAAAACACTTACTGTCCTCTAAGACCATGTCCTACCCTAATGGATAGGTCCTGTGCATGTCCTGGTTTGCTACCAATGCCTACTGTTCCTAGAGAAATAAGATATTAATATTCAAAATAACCATTACCGAATGTTTTCTTCTGTGCCAGGAACTGTGCTAAGTGCTATAATATGGATTGCCTTCTGTAACCCCATCACAACCCTGGAAGATAGGTACTATTATTATTTCCATTTCACAGATTAGAAAACTGGATCTTAGAGAACTTATGTAGCTTGTTCAAGATTGCACAGCTAGTATATGGTGAAAACAGGAATTTGATGACATCCTTAAGCCAGTAGGAGGTCCTTTTCTTCTTTTAAGAGATTTAAAAAGGGTGGACTGATGCATACAACAACATGGATAAATTTCGAATGCTAAGAAGTCAGACTCAAAAGGCTACATATTGTGGGAGACCACTTATATCCTGGAAAAGTTAAAACTATAAGACAAAAAAAAAAGAAAAAGTTTGCCAAAGGCTGGGAGTGGTGGTGGGGTTGTTACATGGGAGTGTAGGAGGGTAATGTAACTATTCATTATCTTGATTATAGTAGTGACTATATAGTTGCCTGCATTTGTCAAAACTTGCTAGATTTTACATTAAAAGGGGTGAATATTACTGCATCTAAAGTATGCTTTTATTTTAAAATAAGAAGGTTGAGAGTGATTTTTCTCTGATTGCCCCCAGCAATTGTTCAAATGTGGGAATAGAGGGGAACAAAAGTCAGTCTTAAAGACTTGGTGAAGAAAATAAGCTCAGGTTCAGATTGCAAGGGAAATAATCGAAGGAGAGGAAATAGAAACAGTGGGTTCAGACTGATCTTCCTGAATAGCCCGGAGGTGCAGGCAAGTCAAAAGATGTGCTTTTGTGAGAACAACATATTGATGGAAGATTCTTTTTCACCCAGGATGAGAAAACTTGAACCTCTTTACTTAAAGGGAGAAGCTCCTCAGTGAAGAATAGATTAAAGGTGCACCTTATCCACATATTTACCATTTCCAGCACTCTTTATTCCTTCATGTAGATCTGTGTTTCCATCTGTTTTCATTTCCCTTCAGCCTGAAGAATTTCCTTTAATATTTCATATACTACAGATATGCTAACAATAAATTCACTCAACTTTCATTTATGTAAAAATGGTTTCTTTTTACCCTCATTTTTGAAGGATATCTTTGCAAGACTCAGAATTCTAGGCTGACAATTTTTATTTTTTACAAAGATTTAAAGGTGTCATTTCATTGTCGTCTAGTTTGCCTTGTTTTTGAAGCAAGTAGTCATCCTTATCTTTGTTTCCCTTGTTGTGTCTTTTATTGCTTCTGGTTGCTTTGAAGATTTTCTCTTTTTCTCCACTTATCAGAATATGATGTGCTTAGGTGTCATTCTCTTTGTTTTTATTCTGTTTGGGGTTTGTTGAGCTTTTTGGATCTATGGGTTGGTATTTTTCTTCAAATCTGGGAGAATTTCAGGCATTGTTTCTTCAAATATTTTTCTAACCAATCTCTCTATTCTCTCCTTCTGAAACAACCACTTGTTTTTATTCTACAGTCATTGGTACTTTTTTTTTTTCAGCACTTTTTTCTCTGTGCTTCATTTTGAATTTTTTTTATCACCCTATCTTTTAGTTCACTGATCTATTCCTTTGCTGTGTTCAAGCACAGATATATTTTTCAGTTCTGAAATTTCCATTGGGGCTTTTTTAAATAGTTTTCATTTCTCTGCCAAAATTCTGTTTACCTATTACGTCCATGTTTTCTTTAAATCCTTGAATATATTGATAATAGCTGTTTTAAAGTTCTTGTATGTTAATCCCACATGTCAATCATCTTAGGAACTCCAGCTATTGACTGTGGGGCTTTTTCCTGGTTCTCGATTACATTTCCTGCTTCTACACCTCTCAATTTCTTTTGTGTGTGTGAGACAGGGTCTCGCACTGTCACTCAGGCTGGAATACAGTGGTGATCATAGCTCACTTCAACCTCAAACTCCTGGGCTCAAGTGATCCTTCCACCTCAGGCTCTGGAGTATCTGTGACTACATGCATGCATCACCATGCCCAGCAAAAATTTTTAAACAATTTATAGAGAGGCGGTTTCATTCTGTTTCCCAGGCTCATCTCAAACTACTGGGCTCAGGTGATCCTCTCACCTAGGTCTCCCAAAGTGCTGGGATTATGGGAATGAGCCACCATGCCCAGCCATGTCTAGAAATTTTTTATTGCATGATGAACATTGTAAATACTACATTGTTGAGTGTCTGGATTTTTTATATTCCTTTAAAGAGTATGGCAAATGGTTAATTTACTGATGGATCTGCTTGATTCCCTTTCCAGGCCTGTTTTCTAAGCTTTGTTGGGGTAAGTCTAGAGTATTCCTTACTCTAGGACTGATGTAGTTTTACTACTAAATTGTAGCCTTTCTAGGCTTTCAGCTGAATGTAGAGTGTGGCAAATGGTTGATTTACTAATGGATCTGCTTGGTTCCCTTCCCAGACCTGTTTTCTAAGCTTTGTTGAGGTAAGTCTAGAGTAGCCCTTATGCTAGGATTAACATAGTTTGGCTACTAAATTATAGCCTTTCTAGGCTTTCAGTTGAATGTATAGAGTGTTCAGCAAGGTCTCTAACATGGTTGGGTAGAAGCCCTATTTCTCTAGCATTGTGTGACCTCTAGAATCTCCATTCAGCTCTTAGCTCCCCAGGGGCTGTTCTCTGCCAGGCCTTGTAAAGTGTCACCCTGCACATGTGAAGCTTAGTGTTTGTTCAAATATTTAAGGGGACTTCTATGTGTATTCTGAAGCTCCATCTCTGTGCAGCTTCCTCCTCTCTGGCATTCTAGCCCATAAATCCTCTCTACTTTAATAGCCCCACGTTCCTACCTCTACCTCTTCGTCTAAGACAGTTTGCCATGCTCTGTTCTAATCCACCTTCCTGTATCACAAACCAGAAAGGTGTCTGTGACAGAAAGCCTGGGCAAATTTGGGCTCATCTCTTGTGTTTCCTTTCTGTTACTGATCATAGTTCTTTGCTGTCTGTTTTCTAACATCTGAAAACTGGTGCTTAATATAATTTGCCCATTTATAGTTATTTATGTCCAGAGGGTTAGTGCTGTGCCCTTTACTTCATCAGCATCAGAAGCAGAAGTCTAGTGAGTATATACAGACCTGGGAGTTGTCTATAGACAGGACTATCTTATTCTCTTCTCTACTTTGCATTTGCCATAAAGAAAAAATAACATTTCTATTAAGACATTCATATCTCATCATGATCTGCCTGGCTGACTGATCTCATCACTGGTCATCCAATTTTACACACACACACACACACACACACACACACTACCATGACCTCGTGGTCTTCCACATATGTCTAGCTTTTTCTTATGCCTCTGCTTTTGCATCTATTCTTTTGTCTGCAAAAATAACCTTCCCCCAATTGCCTACCTACCTTGCTATCTGCTACTTATCCTTCAGAATTTAGCTTAGCTGCCATCTCCCTTAGGATGCCTTCTCTGGAACCATCTGGGTTAAGTGTCCCCTTCTTTGTGCTCTAATATTCTGTGTTTGCCTTTATCAAAATTTTATCAACCACACTTTATTGTAATTGCCTGTTATGACCTATCCTCCATTCCCTTCACACCCCACCCTCCAGATAGAACATCTCTAACACAAGGATCAAGTCTGAGTCATTTCAGAGTCTCTCTGGCCTGGCACAGGTTTTGAAACATTTTGTATGAAGGGCAAGAAAGGAAATATTTTAGGATTTGTGGGCCAGACAGCTTCAGCTGTAACTACTCAACTCTGCCATTGTAGCATGAAAGTGACCATAAACAATAGATAGATAATACATAAAATATAAGACTTTATTGAAATGAAAACAGGCAACTGTAGCTTATGAATCCCTGGACTAGCACATAGTATAATCCCAGTAAATGTTCATTGAATGAATTAATAAAATCTTACTATTGGAGGCCTCAGAGGAAGTAGAAAATAATGTAAGCAATTTTATAAGTGCAAGAGTTTTCCTGGGAATGGAAAAATGGCACTTTCCTTGAGGCCCTAGGAAAGGAAAAAAGAGTGGAGTGAAGAAGGCAGAATAATAGAAAAATGAGGGATTTCTGGCCTAAATGACAGGCTTGCCCATGTATGGCTTTTGTCAGAAGCCTATATTGGGATGGGATCCTGAAAAACAGAATGGTTTGGTCAGAGTGAGTTCCCGAGGCAGCCAAGAACAGAGAATGCCAAAGGACAAGTACAAGCTGTGTCCTGGGCAGCACCCAGACACAAACCCACATACAGCAAGTTCTGCAGCCAAATTCAAAGTGTCAGAAACAAGGCAGGTTCTGGAACTATGCCTAGCATGAAAATAACAAGGGCAAGAGGGGTGTGAGATCCAAAACAACCTGTATGAATAGAACTGGCAGGTCCACAATACTTTTCTGTTGGTCACTGGCCACATTGTACATGGAGGAGTCTGTAGATGGGTTAACCTTAGTCTTTTCAGAAGAGTTAAGTGACAGGGTCATCTACTAAGAGATAAAAGGGGGAGGGGAGCCTAGAACTTAGAGGCTGGAGAAGCTCTGTCATGTATAACTACTATGGCAAATTCCATAAGGGCCCAGCAGGGCCCAAAACAAAGATTTGCTGAAAGCACTGTGGGTGAGGCTGAGGTTAGATAATAGGAGGTTGCAGCAATCTAGTTACTGAGGTTGTAAGACATTCTATAGAGAAGCATTATGAATGGGTATCAAGGAAATGAATAGGTGGCTTTCTGCAGAATTGGGATTGGCAGGAGAATGCAGCCACTGCCAGGAAATCCAGATGGCCACTGAACAACTGTTATATTAACCAAAGTTCTCCTAAGAAATAAAATCAATAGGGTGGGTGTGGGTGTGTGTGTGTGTGTGTGTGTGTGTGTGAAGAGATTTATTATAAGGATGTGGCTTACCTGAGTACAGAGGCTGAGAAGTCCCAAGATATGCAGTTAGCAAGCTGGAGTCCCAGGTGAACCAATGATATAGTTTCAGTCTGAGTGTGAAGGCCTCGGAGCCAGGATTGTTGATGGTTCAGTTCCAGTCCTAAGACCAGTAGGCTGAAGACCCAGGAAGAGCCAGTGTTTTCATTTGAGTACAAAGGCAGTGGGGGGAAAGCAAGGTTTCAGCTTAAAAGCAGCTGGGCAGAAGGCATTTCGTCTTCCTCCAGGGAGAGTCAGCCTTTATGTTCTATTCAGGTCTTCAACTGACTAGATAGGGCCCACCCACAATAGGGAGGGCAGTCTGTTTTACTCTATCAATTCAAATATTCATCCAGAACACCTTCATAGACACACCCAGTTTGATCAAATGTCTGCCTTCCCCATAGCCCAGTCAGGTTGGCAAAATTAACCATCACACTGGCATGTGCAGAACACCTCAGGGAATCTATCTACCATGAAACCTGTCTCCTTCAACACTAGATGGAATGTCAGACATTGTTCTTCTTTAATTACCACTGGCATTTTAAGCATCATTGTGAACACTGGTAATTTAATACCACTGATGACAGCAGAATGGATATTAGGAAGGAGGTTACTACACATATACTCAAAATATCTCCCTCTAGTGGCTTTTTTTTTTTTTTTTTTTTGGAGATGGAGTCTCGCTCTTGTTGCCCAGGCTGGAGTGCAATAGCGCCATCTTGGCTCACTGCAACCTCTGACTCCTGGGTTCAAGTGATTCTCCCCGCTCAGCCTCCTGAGTAGCTGAGATTACAGGTGCCTGCCACCATGCCTGGCTAATTATTTGTATTTTTAGTAGAGACGGGCTTTCACTATGTTGGTCAGGCTAATTTTGAACTCCTGACCTCAGACAATCTACCTGCCTTGGCCTCCCAAAGTTCTGGAATTACAGGCGTGAGCCACCATACCTGGCCTAGTGGCTTTTTAGACAAATGTACCTGGTTGGCCATCAGTATCTCAAATTTACATGTCTAATGATTTCTTCCTCCCAGCTTCCTGCCTGCCTCTTGGCCTCATCTAAGCTATTGGGGATAAATATCTAAACCCAGATAGGCCACTTGAATACTGCTGGAACCAGTGAGGGGCATGCAAAATCAAAAAGCCATGTTATTACCTGAAAGCCAAAAAGGATAGTGATAGTCTGCTTCTCAGCCCCTTCCCCCTAGGTCTGAGTTCCCAGTGTTTCACCAAAGCCTTCAGAGGTAGCCTCTCTGAGTTTTCCTTTAAGCCACAAGTTTTAACCTTATCTCCTTCTTCCAAGGCCTCCTGATACCTGAGTCTTTTCTTTCTCCTCCTTTAGTTATTAAAGGATGTGGGGCCCAAGCGTAAACTTTTTCTTGTGTCCCAGCTAACCAAGATCTGCTTAACCACCTCATTCTTCAGGCTCCAGACCACTGAGTCCCATTTAGTTGATTCCCCGATTCCTTTTTTCAGATTCAGATCCTTGCATTTGACATTCCTGTCATCTCCACCCACCTAGTCACCCAATCAGATTCTCCTTGGTTACCATGCCTTACAGAAATGTGTCTGGGTTTTCCCTGCTCTATTTAGATTTACTTTTACTAGCTAATATTTATTGAGTCCATTTTATGTGCCAACCACTAGTCATTATTTCATGGACTTCAGCCTCAGAGCAACACTAAGAGGCTGATCATATTACTATTCCTATTTTACACATGCAGAAACAGATTGAGAGTGACTAACTGATGTGTTTAGCCTAGAAAGTTTCAGAACCAAGACTAGAGTATATATTGATCTGACCCCCCAAAAAAACCCAGTTTTAACTGCTTTACCAAAATGCCTCCCAAGGACTGTTTAGTCTTCTGTCTTGTTGTGCACTTTGTCCCCATTCACCCTACTACTTCCCTACGTCAGGCCCTGCATGACTCATGGAGGGAATGTCAGAGGGCCTCCAATTTGGTCTCCTCACTTTCAGATCCTCTCCTTTCCTATTACTGGATATGTCCTACCAGAGGTATGGAACCATACAGCAAAGAAGAGCTGATCTTTGGCTCTTTGACTCAACGTTGAATCCCAGGGCCATCACTTGCCTGCTTCTGCATATTTGGGTTAACTCACTTAACCTCTTTAAGTTTCCTCATGTGAAAACAGGAAGAGAATAGCATCTGTATTAAAAGTTTTCTTTTTGAGTGTTGAATGAGATAATAGGTCAAGACCTTGGAATTGTGCCTGGCACATAGTAAAGGCTCATGTGCTAGTCCATTTTCACACTGATATAAAGAACTACGTGAGACTCAGTAATTTATAAAGGGGTGAAATTGACTCAGTTGCGCACGGCTGGGGAGGCCTCAGGGAACTTACAATCATGGCAGAAGGTGAAAGACAAGCAGGCACCTTCTTCACAAGGTGGCAGGAGAAAGCAGGAGTGAAGGAAGAACTGACACACACTTTTAAACCATCACATCTCATGAGAACTCACTCACTATCATGAGAACAGCATAAGGGATGTCATTCCCATGATCCAGTCGCCTCCCACAAGGTCATCCCTTGATATGTGGGAATTACAACTTGAGATGAGATTTAGATGGAGACACAGAGCTAAACCATATCATTACACCCCTGGGCCCTCCAAAATCTCATGTCCTTCTTATGTTTCAAAACACAATCATGTCTTTCCAACAGTCCCCCAAAATCTTAGCTCATTCTAGCACTAACTCAAAGTCCAAGTCCAAAATCTAATCTGAGACAAGGGAAGTCCCTTCTGCATATAAGCCTGTAAAATCAAAAGCAGATTGGTTATTTCCAAGATAAAATGGGGATACAGGCATTGGATAGATGCTCCCATTCCAAATGGGAGAAAATGGCCAAAACAAAGGGGCTATAGGCCCCATGCAAATCAGAAACTCAGCAAGGCCCCATGCAAATCTGAAACCCAAATCTTAACGCTCTAAAATAATCTCCTTTGACTCCATGCATCGCATCCAGGCCACAATGATGCAAGAGGTAGGCTACCAAGCCCTTGGGCATCTCCACCTCTATGGCTCTGCAGAGTACAGCACCCCCAGCTGCTTTCATGAACTGCTGTTGACTTCCCATAGCTTTTCCAGGTACACAGTGCAAGCTGTCAGTGGATCTACCATTCAGGGGCCTAAAGGATGGTGACCCTCTTCTTACAGCTCCACTACGCAGTGCCCCAATGGGGACTCTGTGCGACTCTCCAGCCCCACATTTTATTTCCCCTCAGCATGGCTCTAGCAGAGGTTCTCCATGGGGGCTCTGCCCCTGCAGCAGACTTCTGCCTGGACATCCAGGCATTTCCATACATCCTCTGAAATCTTGGCAGAGGTTCCCAAACCTCAATTCTTGTCATCTCTGTACCCACAGATGCCCAACACCATGTAAAAGCAGCCAAGGCTTGGGGCTTACACCCTCTGAAGCAACAGCCTGAGTTGTACGTTGGCCCCTTTTAGCCATGGCTGGATCTTGAGCAGCTGGGACAGAGGGCATCATATCCTAAGGCTGCACAGTCCAGCAGAGCCCTGGGTCTGGCCCAAAAAACCATTTTCCCTCCTTGGCCTCCCAGCCTGTGATAGCAGGGGCCACTCGGAAGATCTCTGAAATGCCCTTGGAGACATTTTCTCCATTGTCTTGACTATTAACATTCAGCTTCTTCTACTTATGAAAATTTCTGCTTGAGTTTCTCCCCAGAAAATGTTTTTTTTCTACCATATAGGCTGCAAATTTTCCAAACTTCTATGCTCTACTTCCCTTTTAAACGTAAGTTCCAATTTCAGACCATCTCTGTGAAGGCATATGATTGTATGTTTTCAGAAACAACCAAGTCAAATCTTAAATGCTTTGCTGCTTAAAAATTTCTGCTGCCAGATACTCTAAACCCTCTCTTTCAAGTTCAAAGTTCCACAGATTTCTAGAGCAGAAAAAAAAATGCTGCCAGTCCCTTTGCTAAAGCATAGCAAACGTGACGTTTACTCCAGTTCTCAGTAAATTTCTTATCTTCATCTGAGACCACTTCAGCATTGACTTCATTGTCCATATCACTATCAGCATTTTGATCAAATTCATTCAACAAGTCTCTAGGAAGTTCCAAACTTTCCCACATTTTCCTGTCTTCTTGTGAGGCCTCCAAGCTGTTCCAGCCTCTGCCTGTTACCCAATTCCAAAGTTCCTTCCACATTTTCAGGTATCTTTATAGCAGTGCCCCACTCTGGGTACCAATTTTCTGTATTAGTCCATTTTCGCACTGCTATATAGAACCACCTGAGACTCAGTAATTTATAAATAAAAGAAGTTTAATTGACTAACAGTTCTGCATGGCTGGGGAGGCCTCAGGAAACTTACAATCATGACAGAAGAGAAGGAGAAGCAGGCATCTTCTTCACAAGGCAGTAAGAGACAGCAAGAATGAAAGCGGAACTGCCACATACTTTCAAAACATCAGATCTCATGAGAACTCACTCACTATCATGACAACAGTATAAGGGAAACTGCTCCGATGATCCAGTTATCTCCACCAGGTCTCTCCCTCAACACGTGGGAATTACAACTCAAGATGAAATTCAGGTAGGGACACAGAGCCAAACCATATGAGCTTAATACATGTTAACTATTGTTACATCATTCTTCCCAGAAGGAACCGTCCATCATGTTTCCCCCTTTCCCAATGCCATCTACCACCATGGGCACTCAGCACCCACCACAACTTAGCCCAGAAATTCTTTTTCATCTAATTTCTTTGTTTGTAGAGTCCACTCAATCATCTCTTCTGTGTCCTGACCTCACAGTGGGATGTAGGGAGATGAACATGTGTTCTGAAGTCAGGTAGACCTGGGCTTGAACCCCAGTTTTGCCCCTTCGTAGCTCTGTGAGCTTGTGCTGTTTCCTTAAGCTGTCTGTGCCTCAGTTTCTTCACATGTAACGTGAAAATAAGATTACATTAAGGATTATACATAGAAGAGCATCATCCTAACACCTACTAGGGTGTTTGAGCCTAGCAGTATTGTTAATTGAATCCCTGCTCCAATTGGTCTGCCAGTCCTGCACCCGGCACACTATCCTCTTTTCTATTTCTTTACATCTTTAGGAGACCTCCTTCCAACTGGAAAGTTTCCTTGCTCCTCTACCTTCTTTTGGATTGGTGCTTCATATCTGTAATAATACTGAGAACTTTGTTTTGTATGGTTCTTTACAGCTTTCCCAATTCTTTCCAAAACTATCTCAGTTAATTTGCATAACTCTGGGAGATACTCCAGCTTGGTAATTATTATTTCTATTTTTTAAAGGGAAACTGAGGCTCTGAGAGATTGAATAAGTGATTTATGATATAAATGGGGGCCTGGATCAGAGTCTTCTGGCTCCTGGTCACAATGCCTTTCTCCCCTATAGCATTTTGCACCTGAGTGACTGCTGTTCATCTGACCTCAATACCCTTTGTAATGTTGCAAATTGTTTTTCCATAAGTTCCTGTCTTCTCGTCCCCAAGTAGGGACATAGTCTTATTCTTTCTCCCTGGTCAAGTGCCTTACAAATATCTGTTATTTGGTCGATGTCATTAAACGTGTTAAAATTTGAATTAATATGTTATGTTTCAAGGCCACTGTAGGAAACTAACAGCTGTATTGGCTAGGAGGTCGAACTATTATAATTCAGTTTTATTTAGGAGTAAGAGCCATAAAGACAGATCCCACTCTTGAGGTGCCTGCTTCTCTGCACTTGTGCCTTTGGACTTTGATTCCTTGGATCTGGGGAATTTGGAGTTAGCTGCTCCATCTTCTGTGCTCTGCATTCTTGTGCTATAAATAACCCTGACCACAGTGGATTGTAATTAATCCACTTATCCATCTGTTTCCCCCAACCCCAGACTGTGAGTCCCTCCAGGGCAATACCATATCTAGTTCTTCTCAGTGTCCAGGGCTCGCCTCTGTGCTTGGCACATAATGGAAGTTACAAGAATAAGCCAGAAAGATCCATCTGGGTCCCTCCCCTAATCCCCTAGGATTGTACTCCTTCCCATTATCTTACTTATCATACATATTTCTTATCTCTTATACTAAATTAAAGGCAGGTTTCATGTTTTACTCAGTTTTGTAGCTTCCCTAACAACTATGAAAGGAAGAAACTATAATTATTGACTGTCTTTTGTGTGCCAGTAGTGATTTCAATATGTTATCTCACTTTTAAATAATTTAATTTAATTCTCATAATAGGTTGATAAGGTAGGCATTATCATCCCTGAATAACAAAAGAGGGAGCTGAGACTCAGGGAAATAAAGTAATTGAATTTGACCAAGTTTACAAAGCCAGTAAGTGGCAATGCTAGGATTTCAATTCCTGTCTGCTGGCTCTGAGACCAATGCCTTTCTTTTTTTGTTGTTGCTTTTTGTTTTTTAACAGCACATAGGATACTGCCTTAGCCTACAGGTGTCAGGAACTCTCTGAACTAACACTTGAATTTAATCACAGTGCATCACATCTGTGCAAGCCTACTCCCAAATATGTCAAGTGTATTTACTGCTGCCTTCCCATTTGATTGTTTGGATGAAATGTTTCTGGGAACACATACTGAGCACTAGCAACACGCTAGACACAGCACTAGGCACTGGGGATACAAGGCTGAAGGCAGGCTCCCTCAAGAAATGTTCAGCTTAGTGAGATAACAGACTGTAACAGCAGTAATAAATGTGATTTCTGTTATGGCAAGACAGAAGACAAAAGCTTAGGTTGGCCTGTAGTGGTCTTGAGGAACTTCTGAGTAATTTATAAAGGAGGAATGAGAGTTGGCTGAGCCAAGGAAGAAGAGAGAGCATATGGTAATTCTGCACTACGGTGCAGAATTGCAGGCAGGACAGGGCTGGAATAAGGAGTATTTTGGTGGAGAAGGGCAAGGAGAGCAAGAGATTCTGAAGCTGATCACCCTGTGTCTATGTCATGAACCTAAGCCCATTACTGGCTACCAGCCATTACCGCTTCACAAGCATACTTTGGCTTAGATGACCAACAGCTAGGACATTTTCTTCACCCAAGAAATGAGTTAGAGAAACAGCTGGCAGCATCTTTATCTGTCTACTCTAGGTATGTGAGAGATGAGGGATAAACATGGGGTCTGCATTTTCCCAATGTGTAGAAAATAATGAACAAGCAACTGGGCAGACACACATGGTGATGTCCTGTGCCTGGGGTGAGCCATGGCTGCACTCAGCAGGCCAGGAAGATGCAGCCTGGCTTTACACCTGTGTTCTTCATGTGCTCCTAGAGCAGAGGGCCATGGGGAAGCAATGTGAGGTGTAATCAGCACTCGGCCCTGCTCAGAACCACTTTCTTAGGTGGTGGGTGAAGAATTCTGCCAACTCTGGGCCACAGGGTAGGAAACTGAAAATGTCAGTTGGGTTCACCCAGCTCAAGTTTTCCTCTTTCTCTGCCTGAAAATGTTCTTTAACTTGAGACTTTGTAAAACCAACCAAAGAATGGCTGAGAATTGAGCCAACCCTGTGATGAATTAATTATATGTAACTTAGTCAATAATAAATTTATACACATCTATATTCATCACATGCAAAAACAAATCCAGTAGGGTTCTGTTGCTGACTATCAGTTCCTTCTTCCTCCTTTCCTTGGGACTTAAATAAATCCTCAGGTCAGATTCTGTCGTGGTCCAGCCTAGATCTTACTGTTTTCCCGTGCTGTGTGTTATGCATTAATTCCCTCCCTCATCCCACTGCAGTCACCATCCCACATGATCTTCACCAAACCACTGTGCACTGGTCACTTCCACATATTCAAACTGTCTATCCCATCCTTTAAATATAGCTAACCTGCCTGCCCCTTGTACTGAAATGTACGTAAAAGTCAGCTGAAGTGAACTATGTTTAGTCCTAAGGTTGGTCCCCACACATTCCTTTATCTTTTGCTCCCTGCTTATCTCTCCAGCTCTCTACTCCAACTGTGCTTCCTCTAATGCATTCTTCACACTGCTGTCTGGATGATTGATCTAAAATTCAAATGCAATTATATTACTCCCCTGCCAGAACCCTTCACTGGTTTTCAGATCCTTTCAAATGACATCCAAACTCCCGAGGCATTTAGAGCAAGGCCATTCATGAACAAGCTTCTTCCTGCCTCCCTGGCATCATCTCCTAACTTTCCCCTTGACAGTTTGTGACACAGCAATGCTGAATTACTTATGACTCTCTAAACACACAATGTTATTTAATGTTTCTGAGCCTGGCCTACAACTCTACCACCCTGAACGCACCCAATCTTGTCTGATCTTGGAAGCTAAGCAGGGTCAGGCCTGGTTAGCACTTGAATGGGAGTCTTCCAGAACAGTCTTTCTACTCTATTTTGCTTTACAAATATGATTAGCCTTTAACATTCTCTCAACCATCCCCTTCTCTGAGAACTTCCTAGACAGAAGTCATCTCTGGGCTGCTTCTTTGTCTTCTTCAACATCTACTGTTGGCCTGTCTGTACATTCCCAAGACGTATTTGCTTATAGGAACTCTGTCTTATCACTGAATAGCTCAGGCCTAAGACAGGATAGGTGCTTACTCAGTGCTTTTTGAATCATTGTCCAATTACCCATCCTCCCAATCATTTAATGGACTCATGTTTCAGCCACAGCCACACTGATAACTTCATGCTCATTGGCTTTCCCAGGTCGGGCCAATCACTGGTCTGCAATCATCGGAGGATCCCACTCCAAGAATTATGTACTATGGGAATATGGAGGATATGCCAGTGAAGGTGTCAAACAAGTTGCAGAATTGGGCTCACCCGTGAAAATGGAAGAAGAAATTCGTCAACAGGTAAGACAAAAAAAATCACAGGATGACCAAATAACAGAAATGCAGTCAAAGCACTCTTTAGATGTCTTTCCCAGGGGCTTGAAATTTGCAGTACACGTGCTGGAAGAAAATCTATTTGCTGAACTTGGGGTTTTTATGTTAAGTAGAGGACAGAGGCACAAATTTCCATTTTGTTGTCTTAGATTGTACCCGACTGCATTCATGTTTTCTTCAGCCTGTGCTAAATACTGCTGCCGTGGCCACATTGTTGGGATGCCCTGTCTCTAGTCTCCTGAGAGTCAAAGCCATGAATTAAGGCTTTCTTACTGTGATCTTTGAGAGGGTCAGAGGAATAATAGTCAAACTGTCTCAGCCAAATCCCCAAAGTAAGCGTTTGTGTATTTGTACGTGATTTTCGCAACTCTGTCCTGAGGTACTTGATAAATTGTTCATTCATCATAATCATTGTGGACTGAGGCATCTTCTGTGCCCCATGTTGTGTGGGCCCAGGAGCTGTCCCATTATCTAGGCCCCACTGATACCTCTGTGAGATAAGAGAGAAAAAGTCCATAATTATTGTCAATTCCATTGGCTGGCAATGCCATTGTCCTTCATCAAAACCCTGATCATCAGGTTGACACCAGAGAGAGGCTAATGAGAGAACCTTGGCAGAAGAGCCACAATTTTTCAGTGGTGGTTTGCTGCAAGACGTGGCAGTGTAGCTTTAGCCATCACTACCCACAAAAGCCCATCCAGCCTGAGAGAGTACCATGGCAGCATGTCCCACTGCTCACCAAGTGCTCTGGAGGAAGTAAGGAAAGAGCAAACCATGTGTGGAATGTGATCATTTCACAACACGGTCACTGAGAGGCTGTTACCCTCCCCGTGCTCCTGTCCCATAGCTCCTAAGACAATGCAGGAGGCTCCAGAAACACCAGGGACCCCATCTCCCAATGTGCACATGCCCAGAGGCCTGAGCAGTACAGCAGGGCAAGCACAGCTGAGGCCTGCAGTGCTCCCTTGGAAGCCTACCGTCTGGACTCCAAGCTGCCCACAAACCCTAAATCAGATGCAACAAAGGTCACTCTGACTTCTGCTATAAATCCTCTGAGGAGTCCGTTTGGACTAAAGTCAAAAAATGCCCCAGAATGAGCTTATGTTTCTTATTAACTTAATTTAACGTCTTTCTTCCTTTCTTGGAAAAAAGGGTGTTTGGCCAGATGTTTTAAGAGTGCATGCTATTCATCCAAGATGAGCTATCTAACTACGCTGTTTCTCTAACTCTATCTGCCATGCCTCATAATTGTCATCACTCCTTCAGGCTATGGCAGAGTCGTGGAGGGATCCATATTGGTGTAGTCTGTCTGGCCCATCATGGGGGTAACCCTTGCCTGGGATCCTAGAGGTCCACATTCTCAGTTCTCAAGTGTGAAATTATGCCTCCCTGGTTTGTCAAGCTCCATGGTGGGGAATCTTGAAAACCGTCTGTTACAAGTAGTAGTTAAAAAACTAAAGTTTGCCAGTTCATTACGGGAGGGTCAAGGGTATCTTCATAATAATGTCAGTCTCGCTTGTTGGCTTTCTTGAGAGGTTTCTGGAAAGGAAAGAAGCCTGCAGGAATCGTACAAAACTGGCACTATATCGTGCTGGTGAACATTAGCTGACGTGTCATAGCAATAAAAAGATTGAAAACTCATGGATGGGAACCCCCCCACCACCACCACTGCCAGCGTTAGAATGTCCCTTTTAGGAAAAAGTCCTTTGGCATGCCCCTAATTAGCATGCCTGTGATTTGCTTGTATTATCACACAGGCAACGTCTGTCTGCCTATCCCAGCTGTCTAGGGTTTCAGACTTTCAGTCATAATAGTAAGTCCAATTATGGGTACCGCACATGGGAATGAGCATATCTCAGTGCCTATCACCAACTTTGAGGCCCCCGGGTGCTGGATATCTACTTTTAGCCCCCTTCACATCTAGTCTGAGAAGATTCTATTATTATCCCAGTTTTACAGATAAGGAAACCAAGGCATCATCAATAGTAGAGAATACTAGGACTTAAACCCAAGTATGTCTGGCTCCAAAACCCAGACAGTACCAGTTGTATCATCTGCTCAGTGTAAACAAGGGGCCCCTTGTTCAAAACGTGTTGAGAATCTCAAGATGGCAATACTGTGAATTTCACAATATGGGGTCCTGTGAGATGGCACAAGTCATCTGCCCATGAAGCCAGGCCTACCTGTACACTTTCCCTGTCCCACACAGCTGCCCCACAGAGAAATTCCTCTTGCCAACCTCTGAATCTGGCCTCTGCTAGCAGTGCCTCAAGTTCCCCAGCTCCTGGGAAAGTCAGCTGGATAGGGTGATTTCAGGGTTCCAAAGAATTCATCGCTCTAACTATTGTTCCCCACAAGCACACAATTGATTATATTTTTCTGTAGGTCGGGTAAGAAACAACATTAAAAGGAGCAAGAATATGAATCCTCCTAGAATATAAAAATGTCCTCTGAATAACCAGAAACTCGTTTGAAAACATCTACAAACTAACACAGTGTTCTCAGCACTTAATACTTTATATCCTACCGATGACTCTGTAAAAGAACCTGGGCCAGCCATGATGAAAATAAAAAGCCCTCTTTTTTCAAGAAAGACATTTATATGCTTACCAGCATTCCCTTATTATAAACTTTCTGCTCACTGCAAGTTTCAAGGGCATTAAAAATCACAATAGATATTGTTGGAGGTAAATTTTATGCTAATGGCTCTCAAACACAAATGAACAAAAATACTAATCCCATTAGTAGTGGAAAGTTATAATAATACTGTTGAGTATAAATTTTAACATTACTATAACAGCAAAATGCCAAGAAAATTAATGAAAAATCACAGCAGAATTATTAGCAGTAGTGTTGCTAGTGGCTGGGGATGGGTAAGGGCACAATGTTCTCCCCTTCGTGGAAGGACAAAAGCAAATGTGTCCTGGTGGACGAGGGGACTGGGAATTGGAAATACTGAACTATGGCTAGCGGCAGGTCACAAATGGGTAATCCAACACAGACGGAGGCTGTAGGAAATGGTAGATCACACTTGTAGGTTGGAGTGGGAGTGGAAAGTGAGCTTATGAATACTCATTATGAAAACACTTCATTCCACTAAGACCATTTCTACTGCAGTAAGCCCATAATTCTGGCATGTTTACTAAGTGTCTGGTTCTCTGCTGGATGCTGGCCCAAAGATGATCCCCCTTTCACTCAGTTATTCAGGCTAGAATCCTTGATCCCTAGCACCCAATTCTCTTTTAAATTCATCCAGTTCAATCTGTCCTCATCACCACCTCCCTCTCTTTATCTCTTCCCTAAATTGCTGCACTGGCCTCCAGATGTTCCTACGTCTGATCCTCCTCCTACTGCCAATACTGCCCCAGGGCTATGTTTATAAAAAACAAATCAGATCATGCCACTCCCCCACTTAAAGTATTTAATGGTTTCTCCTTAACCCTAAGACAAAGTCCAAATTCCTTATCATCGCCTAAAAACCCTCCATGTCCTGGCCTTGTCTTACCTCTCCAATTTTATTTCTTGCAGCAACTCTTAAGTTTTAGGTATGCAGAACCTCTTTCAGTCTGTGCAAAAGGGCCATGCCCTTCTTGCATCTGGACCTTCTCTCAGCCAGGACATCTTCCAGCAGCCTTCTAACTGGTGTCGGGTAATTTACCTCCAACAATATCTATTGTGATTTTTAATGCCCTTGAAATTTGCAGTGAGCAGAAAGTTTATAATAAGGGAATGCTGGTAAGCATATAAATGTCTTTCTTGAAAAAAGAGGGCTTTTTATTTTCATCATGGCTGGCCCAGGTTCTTTTACAGAGTCATCGGTAGGATATAAAGTATTAAGTGCTGAGAACACTGTGTTAGTTTGTAGATGTTTTCAAATGAGTTTCTGGTTATTCAGAGGACATTTTTATATTCTAGGAGGATTCATATTCTTGCTCCTTTTAATGTTGTTTCTTACCCGACCTACAGAAAAATAGGTCTCAGGACTCAGCTTAGATGTTGCTTCTTCCAGGAGGCCTTCCCAGATTCTGTACTTCCCTGATCCTTGTCAGGTGTTCCTAGCACTTTGCTTCTCCTATTGTTAGCATCGTCACACTTACATATTTGTTTGATGTCTCTCCCTCACTAAACAACAAGGTTTAAAGCTACCCTTCCCACTATTATATCCCCTGAGCTTGACATAGTATTGGATGCTTCATAAATGTTGCTTGAATATATAGTTTGTTTATTTAATAACTTTATAAATATTCATTGAACTTATTAATTTATTAATTCAATAATTTTACTGAACACCTACTATGTACTATGCTTTGGAGATGCAGCAGAAATCAAGGAAACTCCTTCCCTTCGTAAGACTACATCCTAACAGCGGAGAAAAGGAAAACATGAAAAATATATACATTTAAGTGAAAAGAAACCAACCAGGGTGGCAGTGACATAAAGAGGATTAGGAGTAGGGAGGGGCTTGTTTTAGATACAGTGGTCAGGAAGGTCACCCGAACAAGTGACCATGAATGGTTCTTGCATAAAACTCTGAGCTTTGAAGAGCCACCCGTTTATTAAAAATGCATTAGAAAAATCACTCCAGCTTTTATATTTCTCTGGATTCAAGGCTCCCCTGACCATAAAAGGTCAGGTAATGGTGGACCCTAATTATAGGAAGTGATTATTTCACCTTCAGGAGGCCTTGCTTTGGAGGATGTCTTGAACCAGCCCACAGGATTATCACGCCACCTGTGGCATGAGAAACAATACACAAGCAAATGTTCTTTTTCTTTAAAGTTGAAACAGTTTATATGGCTCTGGGAACTGGAAGAAAAGGTTTGAGAATTTTTTTTTTCTCATCTCCTTTAAATCATTGGAGATTACGTATGTCTACTAAACTATTGTTTTTTCTGTTTTTTGATTTTCTAAATTTTTAGTAACTTTTCTTTAATTAAAACCATGGCCTGATTTTGAGTGTTTTCTATGAATCATGAGATGCTGCCTCATCTGGTTTGAAAAAACCACACCCACACACCCCACCAGCTTTTATTTATAATTATAAAGCTCCAGTGATCTTCCATGCTTATGAGAAGTAGTGATGTATAACGTCTAAAAAGCATTGCCTCAGAATCAAGATTTCCTGAGTTCAAATCCTGACTCCATCCCCTGCTTACTGTGTGACTTTGGACAAGTTACTTAACCCCTCTAAGCCTTGCTTCCCTCTTCTATGAAATGAAAATGGCAGTTGTGCCAACCTCATAGAGTCATTATGAGGACTAAGGGAGCTGCTAAGTGTGAAGTGTTTGGAGCAGAGCCTGCCCTTAGAAAGAGCTTGCTGGATGTTAGCTATCATTACCATGTTTTCATTCTTCAGCCTCTGTTTCCTTATCAGTAAAATGAGGAGTTTGTCCTAAATCCTTGGAGCCCCTGCAGGTCTAGAAAATTTAATGTTTCAAGTTTATGTCATTTCTCAGCATGAAAGGGCCCAGAGGATGACGCCACAACTCCTTTACCATCTACTTCAACTACTGCACCATCCCCAGGCCCTGCCCCAGCCTGCCCCTCCTATCCCCACTCAACAGTATCATCTCCCAATGTGCCCTAACATTCTTTCCCAAAGTTGACTATAAGCAAGAATAAGAACCAAACCTTCAAATATTAAAAGAGCTACAGTAAAACTCCACGCTCATTCCCAACTCCCTGCTTTGTGCACACTCCCTCCCTTCCTTGAAACAGCCTCTGTCAGGATGCTTGCAGGAACTAGTTCAATGCCACCTCCAGAACAGCCCAAGAGGCAGCCATAGAGCAGATCTTCCCAAATGTAGCAGGACACAAGCTAAGGGGCAGAAATGTGGCTCCCAACCTAAGGAAAGAGGTGGTTTAGTGAAGCCTTGTTTGATTGTAGCAGGAACCCATTGAAACTAACTCAAGAACAAAGGAAACTTTATTGTAGAAAGAAAGTAGGACACATGTGAACACAAGTTTGTGCAGGGTACAAAAAGCCTCATGAGAGCTGGAAATGAAAGGCATCAGGATGAGACAACCACTATCTCTCTTCTTCCGCCATACTGCTCCAGTGTCAGGTGGTCTTTTCCATGCCCTTTCGTATGAATCTCTCCTCGACCATTTCTCAACAGAGCTGTTGCGTCTGCTTAATTGGGTTGCACATGGCCCTAAATGGTAGCCATAGGATCTTCCTCCTTGGCTTTTCACAGCTAGCTGAGCAGTTTTGGTGACTTTTAGTTGAAGTACCAGAAAGACAGGTTGATCACTGGATAGCCTGGGCAATGGTGCCGCCTGCATCAGGTATCTACCTTTACTCCAATCCAGTGGCCACCCCTATGTAAAGAACCACCTGGCCTGTTATTGTGTCCAGGGGCTGTGGGCAGGGCAGTTTATACTAAAAAGAGAACTGAAGGCCTGGCCACAGTGGCTCATGCCTGTAATCCCAGTATTTGGGAAGCTGAGGTGGGCAGATCGCTTGAGTTCAGGAGTTCAAGACCACCCTGGGCAACATAACAAGACCTCGTCTCTACAATAAATACCAAAAATTAGCCAGGAATGGGAGCATATGCCTGCAATCTCAGCAGCTGGGGGGACTAAGGTAGAAGGATTGCTTGGCCCGGAAGGCAGAGGTTGCAGTGAGCCATGATCACAACACTGCACTCCAGCCTGTGCAACAGAGTCAGACCCTGTTTCAAAACAAACAAACAAAAAAGGCAGGGGGAACTGAAGGTAGAAGATAAATTTCTATTTCAGGGCAGCAGTAGATGGGCAAGAGTTAGACTGAGTTGCAGAGCCCCAGCCAAAGGATAGGAGCTCAGGGCAGGATTTCAGTCCTATAGAAGGGAGGGGCACTGAACAGATAAGAGGTTTAGGAGTACTAAAGAAAGAAGACGGAAGATCAGTAGGAACCCAGGATTCAGAGCACAAACTGAGTGACAAAATGCTGGATCTAGAGTTTGGTTTAGCAACTGAGGTGGAATCAAGGGGCATTACTAGGCCTAAACATGAGGATATGGAAAGGCAGAGATCAGAGAAAGGGGCCCCAAAGCACTGTTAAGGCCATTATTTACCCTTGTCACCTGCCACCTTGCATTGTTACTTAAGAACCATGAAAACAGTAGAAAACCTGTGCTGCTTAAGTCTCAAGGTAACCTACTCTCTACCTTGAGTAGGTCACCTAAGCTTACTGAGCCTTAGATTTTACATTTGAAAAACAGTAATGAGAATATGAATTACCTCTGATGGCTATGAAGTAATACAGGTACAAAGCTTGGCTTGGAGTATGAGCCCATTATTACTCTGATTATTGGGACACAAATAAATAAATTGGAAGGACTTAGAATCCTTTTTTCCTCCCACCTTCAGAGGGTGCTTTGGTTTTATTTGGTGGGAACACAATGGAAAGAAGACATAAATTGTGCCAGGTAGAATCTACTAGAGAATAAAGACCAGGGAAAAGGAGAAAGAAGGCTCCAAAGAAGACTTTTAGGCCGGGTGTGGTGGCTCACGTCTGTAATCCCAGCACTTTAGGAGGCCAAGGTGGGCAGATCACTTGAGGTCAGGAGTTCGAGATCAACATGGCCAACATGGTGAGACCCTGTGTCTACTAAAAATATAAAAATTGGCCAGGCATGGTAGTGCATGCCTATAATCCTAGCTACTCAGGAGGCTGAGACAGGAGAATCTCTTGAACCTGGAAGGCAGAGGTCACAGTGAGCCAAGATTGTGCCACTGCACTGTAGCCTGGGTGACAGAGCAAGTGAGACTCCATCTCAAAATAAAATAAAATAATTAAAAAATAAAAACCCAAAGAAGACTGAGTAAATTTGATTTCTAAAAGAGGAAATCTCAAAAGAGAATCTTTGGCAGTATGCTTTTCAGAATATTGTGTGATGTCATTTTCCCTTTACTGCCTTCTCAAGAAACCTTCAGTAAAGACCTCTAATACTTTTCAAAGCTTCTTGGAGTCAGATTGGGTCTGTTTTTTCAGATGTGTCACCCTGCTGCAAATGACCCCCAGGGGTGCCTAACCTTATTTGGGTTACACTGATGACACACACCTCCTTTGTTCTCCCCCACCTCATTCAAGGCTTAATTCCATGTAGTATGGGTAAGTGGGCACTTGTGATTGACAGAAATAAAATGACGCTTAGGGTGGTGATAGGGAAAGGAGTTAAATATTCTCAGTCACAAACACTTGATACAGAAATTAAAACATTGTTTGAAAGGTATGATTTGAGTCATATGAAACCTCTTGTTTGCTTTCAGTTGAGTCTTCAAACAAACCCACATCACAGTAGGACAGTCTGCCAGAGTGATTTAGTGATGCCTTTTCTTTAATAAAACTGGCGCAAGCTGTTTGCTGGAAGGGTGTAGAGCTGGCCTCATAGCATTAATTCCCAACTTGTGCAGTTTTATAAGACAGCGTCATGATCCCTGGGAATTTTTCTGAGAACCTCTGTGTGAGAGAAATGTGGGATAGTCTTACTCAAGACTTACAGATTATTTGACTCACTAAAAAAATTATTTTTACAGTAACTGAGCGAAAATATTACAAATAGAAGGCACATTTAAGTGAGGGATCATTAATATGTAACCTTAAGATTTAAAAGACAATTTAGCAGTATCTATCAGAATTATACATTTTCTTTTTTCTATTTTAGTAAAAGAAAACGTAATAATTACCATCTGAACCATTTTTAAGTGCACAGTTCATTAGTGTTAGGTATATTCACATTGTTGTGTATATATTTTCTTTATACCTCAACATAAAAAATATATGTATCTAGGCATGTGCCTTTCTGAAATAGTCTTGCATAAAGGTATATGAGGAAGAATATTCATTACAATAATTTTTTAACTAAGAGATGGAACAAGCAAATTTTTATCACTAGGAGATGTATTAGAAACTCTGGATGCGTTTAACGGGTTAAATACCATGCAGCTATTAAAAAGAATAAGGCAGATTTGTGTATACTGATGCAGAATGCTCCCTGGTGTATATAGTTAGATGAGAAAAAAGCAGAACAGTGTGTATAGCTTGATACCATATGTGAAAAAGGCAGGTTAGAGTGAAATAATTATATGCATGTATATGATTGTATGTGCATAGAATACCTCTATGAATACACACCAGAAAATCTTTTCCTTTAGAGCACACAGGGAGAGTAAGGGGCAGAACTGAAAGGTTCATTCACTTTTGCCATATGGCTTCTTGTACTGCTTGAATTTTACCATGAACACAAATTACTGTACCTTTTTAAAAGAATAATATTTAAGCAAACAAAGAACACTTTGATAAGAAACCAAATATTTCCCTTAAAAAAATACTCCATAACTCAAAAGAAGACATTTATGCAGCCAACAAATGTGAAAAAAAGCTCATCACCACTGGTCGTTAGAGAAATGCAAATCAAAACCACATTGAGATACCATCTCACACCATTTAGAATGGTGATCATTTAAAAAAAGTTAGGAGACAACAGATGCTGGAGAGGACGTGGAGAAATAGGAACACTTTTACACTGTTGGTAGGAGTGTAAACTAGTTCAACCATTGTGGAAGACAGTGTGACGATTCCTCAAAGATCTAGAACTAGAAATAACATTTGACCCAGCAATCCCATTACTGAGTATATACCCAAAGGATTATAAAACATTCAGTTATAAAGACACATGCACACGTATGTTTATTGTGGCACTGTCTACAATAGCAAAGACTTGGAACCAACCCAAATGCCCATCGATGATAGACTGAATCCAGAAAGTATAGCACACATACACCATGGAATATTATGCAGCCATAAAAAAGGATGAGTTCATGTCCTTTGCAGGGACATGGATAAAGCTAGAAACCATCATTCTCAGCAAACTGATACAAGAACAGAAAACCAAACACTGCATATTCTCACTCATAAGTGGGTGTTGAACAATGAGAACACATGGACACGGGCAGGGGAACATCACACACTAGGAACATCACACACTAGGGCCTGTCACAGGTTGGGAGGCTAGGGAAGGGAAAGCAAGGAGTGGGAGGATTCGGGAGGGATAATATTAGGAGAAATACCCTAATGTAGATGACAGGGGGATGGATGCAGCAAACCACCGTAGCATGTGTATACCTACATAACAAACCTGCCTGATCTGCACTATACCCTAGAACTTAAAGTATAATTTTTTAAAAATTACTCAATAACTTAATCTGTAAATTTAATGTGCTCCCCCAAAATCTCAAGACAATTTTTAAAAATTATACAAGCTGATTCTATAGAAATGGAAAACGAAACAATCAACAATAGTCAGAAAATGTTTGAAAAAGAATAATAACGAAGGGGAGACTGGCTAAACCAGATATAAAAACATTTTATAAAACTACATTAACTAAAACTGTGTGAAGCTAGAGAGTGAATATACATATCAATAGAATCTAATAGAAAGTCCAGAAATAGACACAAATTGATTTGTAAGTTAAGTATATGAAGAAAGTATAATTTCATATCAATTGGAAAAACACTAGATCCTTCAATAATTGGTAATGGCACAACTAGAATCCATCTGGAAAAAATATTTTTCTCAATACCTCAATCCTGGAACCAATACAAGCTTCAAATAGATCACAAATTTAAATATTTTTAAATGAAGACATAAAAACATTAGAAGAAGCCAGGCACAGTAGCTCATGCCTGTAATCCCAGCCTTTGGGAGGCCAAATGGGCGGATCACCTGAGGACAGGAATTTGAGACCAGCCTGACCAACACAGTGAAACCCCATCTCTAGTAGAAATACAAAATTAGCCAGGCATGGTGGTGCATGGCTGTAATCCCAGCTACTCAGGAGGCTGAGGAAAGAGAATCACTTGAACCCAGGAGGTGGAGGTTGCAGTGAGCCAAGATCGTGCCATTGCACTCCAGCCTGGGCAACAAGGCTGAAACTCTGCCTCAAAAAAGTAAAAAAATAAAAACATTAGAAGAAAATATGAAAGAACTATTTTTATAATCTAGAGCAAAGTTTCTTCCAAGCACATCACAAAACCCAGAGATCATAAAAGGTTAATGAAGTAAACTAAAAATATTTTTTTTTGAGATGGAATCTCACTGTGTTGCCCAGGCTGGAGTGCAGTGGTATGATTTTGGCTCACTGCAACCTCTGCCTCCCATGTTCAAGTGATTGTCCTGCTTCAGCCTCCTGAGTAGCTGGGATTACAGGTGCCCACCACCATGCCTGGCTAATTTTTGAATTTTTAGTAGAGATGGGGTTTTAACATGTTGGTCAGGCTGTTCTAGAACTCCTGAACTCAAGTGATCTGCCTGCCTTGGCCTCCCAAAGTGCTGGAATTATAGGCATGAGCCACCATGCCTGGCTAAAAACATTTTTTTAAATGGTGGAAAATACTAAGAACTTTTTAAGATAAAGGACAAACTGGGGGAAAATATTTGTAGCCCATACAATTAACAAAAGGCTAACTTTTGGATATATAAAGAACTTCTTATGGCTCTGTTTTTAGAAGACCAACAAACCAATAGATCAAAACACATGGACAGGTCTCAGAAAAAGAAAATCAGATGGCTTTTAGATATTATAAAAGAGGTTCAACCTCATTTGCAATCTTGGAAATACAAATTAGTTTCACAGAGCTACAATTTTTGATCTGTTAGACTTTTGATAACTATATTGTCAGAGGTGTAGGGAAACACCTTCCTACACTGGAGAGCTCTTTCTCCTGACTCAGCAGTTCATAGTCAGAAATTTATATATGCAGATATACTCACTTTTAGGCATGTTCTATTTATTGAACATTGCAACACAAGAGTGGAACAGATTAAATATTCATGAATAGGGCACCAGTTAAATAAAAATGTGATTTTGATATTAAACGTTTCCAAGACAAATTGTTTCATTAAAAAAGAAAATGCATCAGGGTACTCATGGTTGGTCCCATTTGTGCTATCTTTTTTTTTTTT
>NW_022436987.1:9371647-9382633 GCF_009761245.1 Sapajus apella
CCCAGCTAACTTTTTGTATTTTTAGTAGAGACGGGGTTTCACCATGTTGACCAGGATGGTCTCGATCTCTTGACCTCGTGATCCACCCGCCTCGGCCTCCCAAAGTGCTGGGATTACAGGCTTGAGCCACCGCGCCCGGCCTGTGCTATCTTTTTTAAAGATGTGTGCTTACATCTCTTGAAGAGTATATAAGAATATTAATAGTGGTTGCCTCTGGGGTGGAGAGTTGAGAGATTGCTGCAAATAAAGAGGAGGGGGACCTTTCACTGTATTCCCTTTGGTGCCTTTGGAATGTGGTACCATGTTTTTGTGTTCTATTTACAAAATTAAATTATCTTCAAATATCTATTCAAAAAGTAATTATTTTATAGTTGAAATATTTAAAAAATAAGCCAACCAACCAACAAACACCCAAGCTTAGGAACGTTTAAACAGTGCTGTATCTGAAAGCACATTGTGTGGTCTTGGTGGATTGTTCTCCTCCTGGTGACCAACAGAGCTACATTCCACCTGTTTTTTTAGGTGAGAAAACTGAGGCTCCAAAAATATACATGTCCAAATGCTCATGGCGACACAGGACTTTTGACTTGTATCCTGGTACCTTTTTCTGTCTCTGCTAAAAGAGAAGAGACATAGGCAACCCTCAAAATGTCACTCTGGTATATGTACTCTTCCAGTGTACTGAAACATTTACTTTTCACCAACTGTGTCTCTGAAACAGTTTAGAGTTGGACTTTTCTATGAATACTTGCCATCTAGTGGTAAGAAAAAAAAAAAGCTGTATGCACCTAACATAGACTGCATCCATTCATGCATGCGTGCATCAAACACCATAGTCATTCCCTGCATAAGAACATGTCAATCAATGACAGAATGCATCCATGACAGTGGTCCCATAAGATGATAATGGAGCTGAAAATTTCCCATTGCCTAGTATTTACTATACTGTAATTTCTATCATTATTTTAGAGTGTACTCCTGCTTACATAAAACAGCCCCAGGAAGGTCCTTCACAGGTATTCCAGAGGAAGGCATTGTTATCCTAGGAGAGGAGAGTTTCATGTGAGTTATTGCCCCTGAGGACCTTCCAGTGAGACAAGATGTGGAAGTGGAGGTCAGTTATATTGATGACCTTGATCTTGTATAGGCTTAGGCACAATTTTTAAAATGCGTGTGTTTGCATCTTAGTTTTTAACAAAAAAGTTTAAAAAGTTAAAAAAAAATAGGCCTGTAAAATAAGGATATAAAGAATGAAAACATTCTTGTACAACATGCACTGTGTTTTTGTTTTCAGCTAAGTATTACTACAATTGTTAAAAGGGTAAAAAAAAAAAAGTTACAACAAGCTAGGGTTAATTTATTATTGAAGAAAGAAAAAAGTTTTTGTAAATTTAGTGTAGCCTAAGTGTACAGTGTTTATAAAGTCTACAATAGTGTACAGTAATGTCCTAGGACTTCACATTCACTCACCACTCACTCACTGACTGACAGAGCAACTTCTAGTCCTGCAAGCTCCATACAGGACTTATTACCTTTTATACCTTTTTTTAATGGTAACTTGATATGTTAAAATACACAAATACTTACCATTGCATTACAATTGCCTATGGTATTCAGTACCTTCACATGCTGTACAAGTTTGTAGCTTAGGAACAATAGGCTATACCATATAGCCTAGGTGTATAGTAGGCTAGACCTTCTAGGTTTACGTAAATAATCTCTATGATGTTTACACAATGATGAAATTGCCTGTTGATGCATTTCTCAGAGTATATCCCCATTGTTAAGTAAGACCTGACTGTATTTGGGAAATCATTTGTCCTTAAGGCACTGCTAGTCTCTTAGGAAAGACTGACATAAAAACAGGTGATTAGGCCAGGCGTGGTGGCTCACGCCTGTAATCCCAGCACTTTGGGAGGCCAAGGCTGGTGGATCACAAGGTCAAGAAATCGAGACCATCCTGGTCAACATGGTGAAACCCCATCTCTACTAAAAATACAAAAATTAGCCGGGCATGGTGGCACACGCCTGTAGTCCCAGCTACTCAGGAGGCTGAGGCAGGAGAATTGCTTAAACCCGGGAGGCAGAGGTTGCGGTGAGCGGAGATCACGCCACTGCCCTCCAGCCTGGGTAACAAAAGCGAAACTCCATCTCAAAAAAAAAAAAAAAACAAACAGGTGATTATACCAGTATGTATGTTGAAGAGACAGCTACAGTCCCATATTTATTGAGGCATTATTCACAATAGCCAAGATATGGAATCAACATAAGTGTCTGTCAAGAAATCAATGAATAGAGAAAAAATGGTGTGTATATACAATAGAATACTATGTAGCCATAAAAAAGAATGAAATGCTGTCATTTGAGGCAATGGAGATGAGTTTGGATGACATTTTGCTAAGTGAAATAAGCCAGGCATGGAAAGATAAATATCATGTGCTCTCATTCATATGTAGGAGCTGAAAAAGTTGATCTCATAGAAGTAGAGAGAATAGTGGTTACTAGAGGCTGGGAGTAGGGGTATGGTGAGAGGTTAGTTAATGGATGCAAGATTGCAACTAGATAGAAGGAATAAGTTCCAATGTCACTATAGCATGACTGTAATTAACAACAATTTACTGTATATTTTCAAATAGCTAGAAAAGCAGATTTTGAATGTTCTCAACACAAAGAAACAATAAATGTTTGAGGTGATATGCATGCAAATTACCCTTTAATTATTATACATTGTATACATGTATCAAAATATCACACTATACCCCATAAATATGTACAAAATTATGTGTCAACTAAAAATAATAATAAAGGAAAAAAGAATAGAAAATGGGGAATAAAAAGACCCATGGTGAGCGTGAAACTAAAAGAATAGAAAATGCCTCATTGATGTTTTAATTCATATTGATGACATGCTGAAATGGTAATCATTTGTGAAAAGAAAAATAGGTGATTCCATTACAGTGCCACTAAGGCTAGGAAAGTCAAATACAGGGCACAGGGAGCACAAGGTAGGGCCTAACCTTGCCTTAGGAAATTGCAGGTATCATGAGCAACATTGAACTCAATTTTCTGAATTCTCAGTAAATGCTACAATTACCTCCTTCCTTGTCTTCCTCTTATTGGAACCCATCAGGACTGGAATAACAGTTTTTGTTGTTACCTCTTCTGTGTTTGAGGATGGACTTATTAACTGGGCATATTAGGAAGGCAGCCAGTATATGCCCTTTGGCTGCATATAGTAGCTGTTCCAAGAGCTGAATCCGTGCCACGGTTGCATCTGGTCTGCAGATCTGTTCTGCAGAGAGCCATATTCGAATGCATTGTTCATTTCCCGCCTCTGGTCAGAATGCCCCTCCTGCCCATGTGGCTTTTAAGCTCTGTTATCCTGAAGCTCTCTCAAGGGTTAGCCTGGCATTCTCCAAGCAAACAAGTTCTTGTATCCCATAGATGTCCTCCATAGAAACAAGAGCAGTCTACCCAGCTTGCCTGGAATGAAAGTTGCGTAATGTGGTACAGGGTGCACCTGCAAAGAGAGGTAGGGTCCTTTCATAAATGAACGTAAATACCAGGCTGCAGAGATGCAGAGATTACAGGTAGACCTAAAGGAATTGGGAAGCCATTGAGAGTTTCTGAGCAGGGAAGAGACCAGCATATTTTTTCATTCAACAAATAATTACCAACATGGACTGTATGCAAAGCTCTAAGACCCTGTGCTAGAGACCCCAGCACAGAGATGAATAAGACCCAGGGTGGGAGACATGTCATCCCCCTGGGTTATAATGCCCAATGCAACAGCTTAAAATTTTTGTCTCAGAGAAGGAAAGAAATATCAGAGCATAAGAAATTAGCGACAGAAATTATAAAGCTATAAATCACCGTTCCAATTGTTCTATAATCATATAAGCATAGCAATTTTTCTTTAACATAGAAACATACAAATCAAAGATAAAATAGGAGCCCCATCTCATGGAGAGATAGTCTGCTGCCTCTTCAGATTCAACCCCGACATTATAATATGTCCTTTTGGCATCATGAAGCTAATAAGGCTTCCATCCATAGAAGACCTTTCAATCTGTATCCAACAGAATTCCACTCAACTTGCCATACCCTCTTTGCCAGAATACCTTTCCTTCTCATCTAAATGCATGTCATTTCTGCCTCCTGAATTTTCCAGACCATCTTATATCCCCATTTGGCCCAGTTCCTTCTTTGTATTATAGGTGTCTGCTTCTAAAAGCAAAAATAGGAGTCAGTCTGAGCTGGGGTTCACCCTGGAATCACCCCTCTATCTCCCTAGTGAGGCTTCACATATGCCTCATGGTGCATTGAGAAGTGTCTGCTGAATTGAGTTGAATGCTTTAGACCTCAGTTCACTGACAGAAGGACTCCTTTAGCAGAGTTAGCCATTTTACCTTCATTGTCTCCATAGCTACCACCAGTTTTCCAAACTACAACTTATTTCCCAACAGACTCCAGTTACAGTACTTCTTAATTTATCTTCCTATTCAAAAGCAAAACTGCTTCATTAATCAATGAGTAAGGAAAATCAAAAGCTTATTAACTAGCAAGCCAATGCTGTTTCTAAAGGGCATTGATCCATGTATGTTATGGGCAGCCCGTTCATTGATAGCTGCAGTCCTTGAGAGCAGCTCTCTGGGGAAACATCAGGGAAACTGGAATCTTTTTTGAAATAGCTTTTAAATGCATGGAAACACATCTGATTCTTATTGGGAATTTCTTGATAGGTAATAGAGAATGGGAGACTATTTGCTTGTCAGTAATATGGTATGGAGACAAATCATTTCATAGGATTTCATAAGTGCATACATGTAAACAAGAAACACAGATACTTTCATGTTATCTGGAACAAAATGAATTTATACTTTAAAATGCAATGACTTCCCTGCAGCATGTATTCGAGAATCAATGCAAATATAAAGGGTGCATTTATTGGCTTATGATCTGTATTCATGACTGCAAGCATGGTTGGGTCTTTTGAGATGAGGGTTTTCTCTACATCAGTGGCCAAGGGATATTCTTTCTTAAAGGGACGTGATGATCATTCAGAACTTATCCCATGCATAGTGACCCCAAATTTTAGTAAATATATATCAAGTACATATAATACAAAGAAGTGAGTCTGAAGTTAACCTCCAAGCACTCTAAATTAGGGCCCTAAGACAATTACAGTATTTGTAATTGGCCTGGTTTAGAGCTTTATTATTTTGACTTCCATTCAGATGTAAGTTTTACTTCTTATTCTATCTTTATTCTTTTACAACATATATCCTTTACGTATTAGATCCTATTATATTAGCATCTAATATACTTTTACTACTTCTTGGACAATGCAAAAACTTTAGAACACTTTAATTCCCCTTAGCCTGTGTATTAGACTGTTCTCACATTGCTGTAAAGAGCTACCTGAGACTGGGTAATGTATAAAGAAAATAGGTATAATTGGCTCATGGTTCCACAGGCTGTACAGGAAATATGGCTGTGAAGACCTCAGGAAGCTTACAATCATGGCAGAAGGTGAAGGGGAAGCCAGCATGTCCTATAAGGCTGGAGCAAAAGGAAGACAGCAGGGAGGGCCACATACTTTTGAACAACCAAATATCCGAGCACTCACTCACTATCACAAGAATAGCAAGGGGAATGTCCACCCCCGTGATCAATCACTTCCCACCAGACCCCTCCTCCAACATTGCAGATTACAATTCAACATGAGATTCAGGTGGGGACACACAGCCAAACCATATTACTCTGCCCCTGGCCCCTTCTAAATCTCATGTCCTTTTCACATTTTAAAACACAATCGTGTCTTCCAAACTGTCCCCCAAAGTCTTAATTCATTCCTGCATTAACTCAATGCCCAAGTCTCATTTGAGACAAGGCAAGTCCATTCTGCCTATGAGCATGTAAACTCAAAAACAAGTTAGTTAATTCTAAGACACAATGAAGGTACAGGCATTGGGTAAATGCTCCTATTCCAAAAGGGAGAAATTGGCCAAAACAAAGAAGCCAGAGGCCCCATGCAAGTCAGAAAACCAACAGGGCAGTGATTAAATCTCAAAAGTCTAAAATAATTTCTTTTGACTGCATGTCTCACATCTAGGCCACACTGATGCAAATAGTGGGCTCTCAAGGCCTTGGGCAGCTCCACCCCTGTGGCTAGGCAGGGTGCAGCCCCTATGGCTGCTTTCACAGACTAGCATTGAGTGCATGAAGCTTTTCCAGGCACATGGTGCAAGCAGTTGATGGATCTACCATTCTGGGTTCTGGAGGATGGTGACCCTCTCCTCAGAGCTCCACTAGGCAATGCCTTAGGACACTGTGTGGGGTCTCCAATCCCACATATCCCCTCTGCACTGTCTTAGTAGAGGTTCTCCATGAGGACTCCATCCCTGCAGCAGACTTATGCCAGGAATCCAGGTGTTTCCATACATCCTCTGGAATATATGTCTGCCTTATCTCTTGCCAACTGCACACCCACAGGCTTAACACCATGTGGAAGCATTGGCAGCTTCCAGCTTGCCCCCTCTGGAGCAGTGTCCTGAGACATATTTAGGCCCTGCCTAGCCATGTCTGGAATTAGAGTGGCTGGGATACAGAGCATGTCCCAGGGCTGCACAAAGCAGTGGGTCCCTGCACCTGGCTCACAAAACCATTTTTCCCTCCTGGGCCTCTGGGCCTGTGATGGGACAGGCTGCTGCAAAGGTCTCTGAATTGCCTTCCAGGCATTTTTCCCATTGTCTTGGCTATTAACATTTGGCTTCTCTTTACTTAAGCAAATTTCTACAGCAGGCCTGAATTCCTCCCCTGAAAAATCGGGATTTTTTTCCTACCACATGGCCAAGCTGCAAATTTTCCAAACTTTTATGCTCTGCTTCCCTTTTAAATATAAGTTTCAGTGTCAGGTGATTTCTTGGTTTATGCAAGTTAGTGTGGGCTTTTAGAAACATCCAGGCCACATCTTGAATGCTTTGCTACTTAGAAATTTCTTCCACTAGTTACCCTAAATCATTACCCTCAGGTTGAAAGTTCCACAGATATCTAGAGCAGGGACACAATGCTACCAGTCTCTTTGCTAAGGCACAGCAAGAGTGACCTTTACTCTATCTCCCAGTAAGTTCCTCATCTCCATCTGAGACCTCAGCCTGGACTTCACTGTCCATATCACTTCAGCATTTTGGTCACAACAATTTGACAAGTTTCTGGAAAGTTCCAAACTTTTTCTTATGTTCCCATTGTCTTCTGAGCTCTCCAAATTGTTACAACCTCTGCCCATTATGCAGTTATAAAGTCACTTCCACATTTTCAAGTATCTTTGTAGCAATACCCCACTCCTGGTACCAATTTTCTGTGTTAGTCCATTCTCACATTGCTATAAAGAACTACATGAGACTGGGTAATTTATAGAGAAAAGAGGTTTCATTGGTTCACAGTTCCACCAGCTATACAGGGAGCATGGCTAGGGAGGCCTCAGGAAATTTACAATTATGGCAGCAGTGAAGGGGAAACTGATATGTCCTATATGGCTGGAGCAGGAGGAAGAGAGAGAGTGTGGAGGTGCCACACAGTTTTAAAGAATCAAATCTCTGAGCACTCACCCACTATTATGAGAACAGCAATGGGGAAGTCTGCTTCCAGGATTCAGTCACCTCTGACCATACTCCTTCTCCAACACTGAGGATTACAATTCAACATGAGATTTAGTTGAGGATACAGAGCCAAACTATGTCAGCCCACTACCACCTTAAGTATTATTGTTACCAAATAATTAAATTTTACATAATTTTAACCCCACAGTACATTATTAGTATTGCTTTGCCTAGTCAAAATTCATTTGGCTTTACCCATATATTTACTCTTTCTGTTGTTCTTCCTTTTTTATGTCCATTATCCTTCTGAGTTCATTTTCTTCTACCTGAAGAACTCCTTCAGCATTTTTTAGGGATAATTTGCAAACAATTCTCAGTTATTGTTTTTCTGAAAATGTCTTTATTTTGCCTTTATTTTTGAAGAATATTTTCAAATAAGTTTCCACTTACTTTCATTCAATATTTTTAAGGCATCATTTTTCTGTCTGTGGCTTCCATGATTTTTATTGAGAAGTTATCTGTCAGTCTTACAGTTGCTTGTTTCAAAACAACGTCTTTTTTCATAGCTGCTTTTAAGATTTTGTCTTTATCTCTGATTTTCAGCAGTTTTATTATATAGGTAGGCATGATTTTATTTGTATTTATTGTATTTGAGGTTTGTAGCACTTCACGCATCCATGTCTTTGTATCTTTTGTCAGTTTTGGAAAATTCTGGCCATTGTTTCTTCAAACATTGGTTCTGCCCCCAAAATTCTCTCTCCCTTCCTTCTGGAACCTTAATAATATATATGGTCAACTTTATCATCATTTTCCATATGTTTCTTATGCTTTTTTCTATGTTCTTTACACTTTTCTCTCCATACTTTAGTTTGGATATTTCCTAATCCTCTCCTCTGCTAGTCTGAAATGCTATTAAACTTGCTAGTTCTTAATTCTAGTTATCATATTTATTAATATTAGTTCTAGAATTTTCATTTGATTCTTTTTTTTTATAAATTTCAGTTTGTTGCTAAAATTCTCCATCTAGATTTCAATTTCCTTGAACATATTAATTACAGTTTTTAAGTCCAGGTCTGGTAACTATAATATCCAGATAATTGGTAGGTCTATTTCTATTGTTTGTTTTTTCCCTTGGTTCAGTTTCCTGGTATTTCTTATCATTTTCTGTTGAATGCCAGACATGTGTATGAAAAATTATAGTTTTATTTATGAAAAATTACTGTTTTACTTATGGTTCACTCTTCTTCCATGGGAGTGGCTCTTCAGGGTTCCTCACTTAAAACCTAGGGTCCTTACCAGTGTGTCTCTTCCTTAAGGCTTCAAACTTCCAATTTTAATCTTCCCCAAATCTGAGACAGCCAAGAGCTCTGTTTAATCTCTTAGCCGCTAATTTCTACCCAGAGTTGCAAACTTCTTTCACCATGACTCTTACAAATTAGCAACTGCCTCAGAAGAAAGAACAGTACCAAACATCAGGCTCACTTCTCTGTCTTTCCTTTCTCTTCAGAATCCTAGCTCAAGTCATTTTCTCTCCCCAGTTCTGTGAGACTGATGAAAGCTGTACTCATTTTTCAGCCTCTTAGCCTTGTGCAGCTGGTGAAAAGGCCAGAGCCTAAAGGGAAAAAGCAGTTTGGAACAACTGACTCACCTCCATGCATTTCTGTTCTCTCCAGGATCTTGGCCTTCAAATCCTGGCTCTATTGAGACCTTTCCAATACTTTAAACCAAGTTATTTTATTTCGTTTTATTCATTTGTTGTAGTTGTTCTTGGAAGGTTGTTGATATGGTATAACCTAGTTCATCAGTGTTTGAGGTGAAACTTAATATATCTTTAAGTATTTGGGTTCTGTCTCTCCTACATGCAGGTCTTTCTCTTGCATCATTCTGATTTGTGTCTCCAGCCCAATCTCACTTTCTGGTATCAGTTCTAATATGCTAGGTGTGGAGAACTGTATGTCTATCTGCAATTGTTGAAATCCTTCCTCTTAAGTAATATCTCTTACTATTTTTTTTCTAGTCTTAATTTATGTCAGGAAATACAATATTACATCAAGTGTCATTCCCTTCTATGTGAGTGTCTTGGTAAAATTCTGCAACTCTTAAGACTGAAAGAAAAAACTCTATGGCTTTAACATAATTAGCTACTTACACTAATTAGTAGGACTCTAATTGAGTCTTACCTCTAAGATGTCATGAATTGGTGCCACTTTTTCCATTTTTTGAGCTATTAGATGTAAAACAGTCATTATTAAAGATTTCCTTGATGCCTTTGGAAAGGAATGACAGAAAAGGTGCTCAACATCATGATCATCAGAGAAATGCAAATCAAAACTACAATGAGATATTATCTCACCCAAGTTAAAATGGCTTATATCAAAAAGACAGACAATAAAACATGCTAGGGAGGATGTAGAGAAAAGGGAAGCCTCGTACACTATTGGTAGGAATGTAAATTAGTACAACCACTATAAAGAACAGTTTGGAGGTTCCTCAAAAAATTAAAAATAGGGCTACTATATGATCCAGCAATCCCACTGCTGAGGATATACCCAAAAGAAAGGAAATCAGTATATTAAAGACATACCCTCACTCCCATGTTTGTTACAGCACTGTTCACAATAGCCACAATTTGGAAGCAACATAAGTATCCATCAACAGATGAACGGATAAAGAAAATATGGTATATATACACCATGTAATACTATTCAGCCATAAGAAGAATGAGATCCAGTCATTTCCAACAATATGGGTGGATCTGGAGATCATTATGTTAAGTGAAATAAGCCAGGCACAGAAAGACAAACATCACATGTTCTCTCATATTTGTGAGATCTAAAAATCAAAACAATTGAACTCCTGGACTTAGAGGGTAGAAGGATGATTACCATAGGCTGGGAAGGATAGTGGTGCGGTGGGGGGATGGGGATGGTTAATAGGTATAAAAAAATGGAATGAATAAATAAGACCTCCTATTTGATAGCACAATAGGTGACTATAGTCAATAATAACTTAATTGTACCTTTTTAAATAACTTAGAAGAGTATAATTGGATTGTTTGTAACTCAAAGGATAGATGCTTTGAGAGAATGGATACCCCATTCCCCATAATGTGCTTGTTTTACATTGTATGCCTGTCCCAAAGCATCTCATATACCTCATAAATACATATACCTACTATATATCCACAAAATTTTTTTTAAAAGAGAAAGATTACAGATGCTTCTTGACTTACAGTGAGGTTATATCCTGATAAACTCAGGATGTTTTATCAGTTACAACTGATAGAAGTTGAAAATTTCATTAAATCAAAAATACACTTAATATACCTAAGCTACTGAACATTATAGCTCAGATTAACCTGCCACATATGTGCTCAGAACACTTA
>NW_022436987.1:9382733-9519648 GCF_009761245.1 Sapajus apella
GCCAGGCTGGCCTGAAACTCCTGGCTTCAGGTGATCCACCCACCTCTGTCTCTCAAAGTGCTGAGATTACAGGCTGAGCTACTGCACCCAGCTAGAACACTCATATTAACTCACAGTTGGGCAAAATTATCAAACACAAAGCCTATTTTGAAATAACTGTTGAATATCTCACATTGTTTATTGAATACTATATTGAAAGTGAAAAATAGAGTGGTTTGTATGTGTACTCAGAGTACAGTTTCCATTGAATGGGTATTGCTTTTACACCATCATAAAGTCAAAAATTGTAAGCTGAACCATCATAAGGTGGGGACTATCTGTATATTCAAATAATGAAAGTTTTCCAGGCCAGGTGTGATGGCTCACACCTGTAATCCCAGCACGCTGGGAGGCCAAGGTGGGGTAGATCACATGAGATCCGGAGTTTGAAAGCCCGGCCAACATGGTGAAACCCAATCTCTACTAAAAATACAAAAAAACTGGCTGAGTATGGTGGCAAGCACCTGTAATCCCAGCTACTCAGGTGGCTGAGGCACAAGAATCACTTGAACACAGGAGGTGGAGGTTGCGGTGAGCCAAGATCTGACCTGGGCAAAAAAGTAAGACTCTGCCTCAAAAAAAAAAAAAAAAAAGACAAATTAAAATTAAAAAATGAAGGTTTTCTTGAAAATATAAAATGAAATATGAGTATTAACCAATGTATATACATATATAGAGAGAGAAAGAGGGGAAATGCCAACCAATGTATACATAGGAATGTCTAGTTTGATAGATGCCCTCCATTCCAATTTAAATGGGAGCAGTAGTTGATTACTATAATCTAAAGAAGAATGTGTGAATATGTGAAAGCAGGGAATTATAAAAATTAATACATGGATATGTCAAATAGTTTAACCTAAATCAGATAATTGTACTTTCAATCAGAAATATAAATCATGCCAATAATTTATCACGCCTGATTTCCAGTTTAGGCTTCTTGAAAATGAATCTAGTACTTAAAGATACTTGCAGAGCCATCTGAGCATAGAACTCCCAATTTTTACAACTTTTTTCAATCTTTTACAGTTAGCTTGCTCTCACCTAATTATGCATTATTTTCAGCAACTTGCCTCTTTGAGTTCTTTCAGAGGAGTCATAAAAAACACCTTCCTTTCTCACCCATATCTTATCAAGTTCAAAAGATTTAACTAAATTATGTAAGTACAATGTCAGAATAACTGGTATAAGGAGGTTTGAGAACAAACACAACTTACTTTTATAAAACATGCAAGTTTACTGCACAAGCAGAAGTGTGCTGCCACAGCAAAGAGTGGGCACCCAGATGAAGCATCTGCATGCCATGGTCTCTGTCAGTATTTATGATACTACAGAGGGAGTGCCAAGCACTGGCTGGTCCTGAAAAGAGGTTAAGTGTTGGTTAGTCAAAAGAGCTTCTGCAATACAGTTATTTTGAATATAGTTATTTTGCTTAATCTTGGGTTGAATCTACATGTTTCTGAAGTCACTGTCCTTGCCACCACTCATCTTATCCTCACATTCATTGGCACGATTTCAGAATGATTGGAAATAGCCTATTCCAATCTGAATATCACAGATTGCCTAAGTTTAATAGTCATAACAGTGCACTTTTTGTGTGTTACCAACTACCAGACTCCTGAACACTTTACATGAATCATCTCTGTGAATCATCAGAACTCTATGAAGTGGGGCTGTTATTATCCTCATTTTATACTTGAGGAAATGGAGGCTCAGTGGAGTGAAATGACTTACACACAGGCTCATAGGAAGTAATGATAGGTGCAGAATTCAAGTCCAGGTCATGAGCATTTTCAACTCACGTGTACCACACACAAAGTACATCCCTTATCACAGAACTTGGGGGCTGGTGGTGGTCTACCGCCTCTCAGGCTGTGGCCAGCTCCCCACCCTGCCATTCTTTTATTTCTCCAGTCAGCCTCCCTAAACTCAGCCCACTTTGCCTTCTTTCACGAAGTGATGACTTCTTCTAGTCCCACAAATTCTCCCCTGAAACCTGGCAAAGGGCTGAGTTCAGGCATCCTTCATTCCCTCTTTCATTGACTCTGAGGATACTTATATGAGCTCCTTGTGATTTAAGAATTTTCTGTCATCACTATGGAAACATGGGGTGAGAGAAATATACATGAAGAAAAATGACAAAGGTTCCAGAGACTTACTACATTCTTGAATTCTGGTTCCTGAGATACCATTCTTCGCACCTGTGCTGTGGTGGGAACCAGATGCTCCCTTGGACTGCTCTCCTCCATATTGATTCCTGAGAGAAAGGCTCTCCAATTCCCTCTCCCCCTTTAGCAACAGCCCTGGTTACCCCCACATTCACAAAGGCTTCTTTTCCCAGCACAGATGTCCCCTTGTATATAGTGGAGGCTTGTGCTCTAAAGCTCTTCAAACTGGGAAGCATATATTTTCTAAGAACTTTGACTCCCACATACAACAGCAGTAATGACACCTCTGAGCATTACCTGATGGTCACTATTTAGGGCTACGTAACATGACTTCTGGAAAAAATTGTTAAAATGCTCAGTATTTTTGCCTGGCACAAATGAGGTTGAGTGGACAAGGCAAAAGAGCCACAGCTTCAGCCACCGTTAACCATTAAATGTGAAAAGATTTGTTTATCCAAATAGCCTATCCAAGCATATCCAAGACAGATTTACCGGCTGTGCTGAAATGGCAGAAACTCAGAGAAAGTCCATGAATAAGTTTAAGTTTCCACTATCAAGTGCATCTAACATGTATCCCAGTATCAATTCTCCCACTCCTTTTAATATCAGGATACCCGCTGTCAGCTGGATACCTGGCCACCCAGAATAAAAACTACAGTTTTGCCGGGTACAAATAAGGTTGAGTGGACAAGGCAAAAGAGCCACAGCTTTAGGCACTGTTAACCATTAAACATGATTTAATGATTCTCTCGAGTTAGCCATAGCCGTGAAACTAAGTTCTGACCAATAAGGTGTAAGAAAAATCATGTGTGCAATTTTCTGAAAGAGCCTTTAACCAGAGGGAGCATGCCCCACTTTGTCCTCTGGACTGTGTGCCTACAAAATTTTTTACATAAGACAAAAATAAACCTGTTTTAAGCTATGATATTTGAGGTTTCTCAGTTATGTGCAGTCAAACCTAATCCTAACTGGTGTAACTGCCCAAGGAGTTCCTTTTGCCCCACTACCTAGACAGAGCCGATTCATCAAGATAGGGCAATTACAACAGAGAAAGAGTAATTGATGCAGAGACGGCCATGCAGGAGACCGGAGTTTTATTATTGCTCAAATCAGTCTCCCAGAGCATTCAGGGAGCAGAGTTTTTAAAGATAACTTGATGGGTAAGGGGAAGCTAGTGAGCCAGGAGTGCTGATTGGTCAGAGATAAAATAAGAGGGAGTCAGAGCTGACTTCTTGTGCTGAGTCAGTTCCTGGATGGGGGCCACAAGATCAGATGAACCAGTTTATTGATCTGGATAGGACCAGCTGATCCATCAAGTGCAGGGTCTGAAAAATATCTCAAGCACTGATCTTAGGAGCAGCTTAGGGAGGGTCAGAAACTTGTAGCCTCTAGCTGCATGATTCCTAAACCATAATTTCTAATCTTGTGGCTAATGTTAGTCCTACAAAGGCAATCTAGTCCCAGGCAAAATGAGGTCTGCTCTGAGAAAGAACCGTTACCATCTTCATTTCAACTATAAACTAAATTTCTCCCAAAGTTAATGCAGCTTACACCCAGGAATGAACAAGGACAGCTTGGAGGTTAGAAGCCAGATGGAGTCAATAAGGTCAGATCTGTTTCACTGTCTCAGTCATAATTTTGTAAAGTTGGTTTTAATCCCTCCTTTTGGGTTTTATAACACCTTGATCTTAAGGTGTAGGCTATGAAGATGGGAAAAGGCTGTTAATCACTTTGACTTCTTCCTGTTGACACGGGACATAGTGGGAATGGGAGTAAACCCCAAGGTGAAAAGAGTAGAAGTGCTTTGCAACTGTCTGAACGTACTACTCATGCAGGCCTCGCTGGACTTCAAAGGCTTGCATGGCAAAAAAATTAGTGCTCTCATATACAATTTTACTACAGTGTTTAAGTGAACAGCCTACTGTAAGATAAATAATGAGTCCAAGGATGAGGAGTACAATTCCCAATTTTAAAGGCAAAGATTTGAAAGCATCAATTTGAGGACTTCTAACCCACAAAGAATTTAGAATTTAGTCTAAACTGCAGGGGAAAAAAAAAAAAAAACCTCAACAACAACAGTGTACTACAGTTTTTCATTTGAAGCATACTTTTTCTCTTTTCAGTCCCCATCTTCATTAAAAACAAATCATGATAGAACTGATTTGTTTACAAAATAAACTTTAGTCTTACTGTACTTGGCCTGATTATTTGCGTAAAGTGAAGCAAGAATAATTCTTTTTAACTTAGGCTTTTTTAATTGGCTTTGATAGAACTCTGTTCCATGAAGAATCTCAGATATGATGTTTTAAAAGCTGAACCCAGCCATGAATTTGTACCCTCAAATACCTATAAGTTGGGCAAATTCCTCTCCTCTTGAGGTCCTAAGATAACTTGTACAGGGACTCTGTGTGGACAAGATATGAGGCCAGATTCCCGAACGGGCGTTAATTGGCTTTATAAGTTAACTTAGATTCTTTAAAGGAAGCATGCCAATCCAATCAAAGTCTTGGTAAAATAACCTATCTATCCAATTGTGTCCTGTAACACAAGAAAACAGATTCTTACTCACTTATGCAATTAACTATACTGCTAAAATTGAGAATATTCACAAATAGTTTCCAAATTCTTGGGAAATCAGGTGGAGAAGAACAAATATGATCCAAATTTTGTTCACAGGAGTATATTTTACTCACTTGTTAAAGTTGCAAATAGCTCTAAAGAAATAAGTCCTCCTGACTCTGAAAACAAAAGGTTTAGCAATGTTTAACACATTAACTCTCCATGACAGTCCTAGAAGTTGGGTTTTTTCCTCTATTTCAATAGCACAGTTTTTAAAGTTACTTGAGACCTGCACTTAGAGTTCTATATCTAATTATAAACTGCCTTTTAAAAAGGACCAAACCAAGACAAAATGTCTATGGGTGACGAAAGTCTATAGCCACTATTAAAGCTACAGTTGACTAAGAATTTTTGTTACTTCTGTGGCATACAACAATTTTATATAGCAATTATAATTAATGATGTACACTAAATTATATCAACATTATAGAAGTTTCCTATGACTTTGGAACACATACAAATAACATTTATACAAATACAGTCCAAAGTAAACCAAATACCATTCAGTCTTCTATTTAAAGTTTTTCGTCTATTCTAATGTCACAATCTCCAGCGTTACTAATCAGAATCCTACATTTAAGAGCACCTGTTGAATTTTATAGCTGATTATAAAGCCATCTCTTAAAGAGGACCAAAACAAGACAGCAAGTGTTATGGATGACAAAAACATTTTACGGCAACCACAGTTAAAGACACAATTGACAAGGAAATTTGTTACTTCCATGGCACACAGTCTATTACCATAATAATTTTAATTATTACTGATAACATATTATTACTGATATCATATTAGAATTATGGGAGTTTTACATAATTTTGGAACATATACCAATAACACATTTTACACAAATATAGACCAAAGAAAGCCAAATACTACTTCATATTTAATGATGCTTCCTGTATGATTTTTGTGCCAAATAAGCCAAATGTCATTTTTGGACTTTAGAGGACGTAATATCTAAGATATTAGGTTAAAAATAGACATAGTTTATAATTTGATTTTGGAAAGTTTGTCAAATATCAAAGGTTTAAAACACTGGATATCACAAAATAGAATCCCAGGTCATTCATGATAAGTCATTTGTTTGGCCAAAATGATAACTCCAAACAAAATCTTAAAAGAAAAACCTTTACTCTGATAGGAAACTTATCCAATAAAGATAGCATGAGGCTAACGGAATTTGTCTCTTCTCTCTCCTCTCTTTTTTTCCCCTGCCATTTACCCAGAGGAGAAAAAAAAACCCTCTCATTATCTTTTAACATTTCATAAAAATTGTCTTCAAAAGAGAAAACCAAATTTCACATTTGCATTAGTGCATCTTTAATGTTGAAGTTTGTTTTCTAAATAAAATTTTATATCTCTATCCAGTTTTAATTAGTTTGACCATAAGATAAGATTTTCATAAACTTTTTAGAACGCTTTATAATTTTCCATCAAACAGAAATCAATTTTCTAAGAAAACACTGTTACTTGGACACACGGGCCCAGATTCTGGTCCCACATCAGTATGATTTCAATGTTTTAACCAATGGAAAAAACCTAAATAAGTTATTTTAAATATTAGTCACCTTGTTTATACCCACAGAATTTTTTTATAAGATTAACTGTTTACAAGCCCTTTTTTCACTCTGCTTAAACCTTCAGTTCTGTCCCGTTACTCTTTTAGGTTAAGACAATCTTTAAAACCCTCTGAATTAGACAAAATTACATTCCTTTAGCAAAAGTCACATTCCCATGCCTTCTTATAATCTTATCAAAAACACATTCCCTACACACCTTATATGTAAAACTGTTTCTCCAGTGGTATCAATGACATGTTACAATGTTAACTCTTGCTCCTTTTAGCATAGCTAGCAGACAAGGCTCTCTCTATATGTGTTCCCAGGCCTCATCTATAATCTAATGCTCCAAAGTAGGCAAATCCATTTTCAAAAGTCAGAGAAACAGTTTAACCTTAAAGCATTTAGCAAATCTGATATCTAACCTTAATTTAGACCAAATGTCTGCATTTTCAAGACATTTTATTTTACCAATAATCTTTAAAACTGTCTGTATTGCTAATATTTCCAAAAGATTACTAAAGTCACATGAACAAAAAGGCATTAAAGTTTCTATTTTTTCTGACAAAATATTTGATTTAAGTGCTTATTTTTCTAAGCCAATTAGAGATTTTTTTTTTTTTTTTTTGGAGACAGAGTCTCTGTCACCCAGGCTGGAGTGCAGTGTAGTGGCGCAATCTCGGCTCGTGGCAACCTCCACCTCCCAGAGCTCTTTTATATGTAAACATACAACATATATAAACACAGATGGACAGAAGATTCAACACTTGTAAAATTTTTCATTTGCCAGTTTCTTAATTGGATTACCGGCTTCAGGATGGAGCCCTTGAAGGAACAGGGCCAGGAAAACATGCATTTATTTCTAGGGACAAATAAGCAACAAATAAGCAGCTGGAGGCAAAGACAGATCCCCAAAATTAAGGGGATCTGTTTTATACTGGATCCTGGATCCCCAAAAGGAGGGAAATACTATGAGAGAAGACAGAGCACTACCTCCACCCTGCATTTCATTGCAAGGCAACCCAAAGCCTATCAGCCCACTTTGTAATCAGCCCATTTCTCATGTGAGTCTCATCTCCCAGTTCTTGGTAGGGATGTTTCCTTATCTTACGGATGGCAAGAGCATGCTTCTCTGATCCAAGGGTGCAAAGAGTCAAGTATCCCTCCCTAATTACTATTAGTCATCCCTTAAAGTATGTTTCCTACCTAGTTATCATAATGCAAAGTATTTTCTGATACTCTCAAAACTCAAAACCATCAGATAATACAATACAGTGTGAACAAAGCCTTTGATTTTGAGAGAGATTTATCTGCTTTTAATTCCTTGGGTTTCATAAGGAAAACAGAGGGTTTTTTCCCAAAATGGGGTCTGTGGCACCTCCTCTGTTTCCCCAGTGAGTCCCAGGCTACCAGAAGTTATTTTAGGGCCTCTAATGTGTGCATTAAGAGTGGCAAGACAAAAAAATGGAGAAAAACAATTCAGTCGACTGAGAAGAAAAAACTGTTTTCCAGAAAAGCAAGTTCCAAGAAGAGAAAAACATAAAGGCCTTTTAAATATATCTGTAGCTTGTTTATCCATTTTTAATTAAGCTGACTTTTAATCACAGTGCTCTTTAAAAAAGAGATCCTTTCAAATCTCTTATAACCTGACTTTAGCCATGCCAAGTAGCCAGTATTTCTAGCTTCTGAACTTTACCAAAGGTAACCTCCCAGGTGCTTCAAAGACATGGTAAGCAATTTCTTTTTTACAGGAATTAGAATCTCCACAAGGTAGTTCAGAGAAAGGAAAATCCAAGAGAGGAAATCAGAAGCTATCTATTAGGGAAAAAAAAACCTCAACAAATGGTAAAGCTACACAAATAACAAACCAGAAAGGAATCATTCCAGAAGCCAACAATCAAACCCAGGCCACCACTGTCAAAGATAAAACCTTAGCTACTGAGCTATACAGCATTGAGCAGTTTCTATTGCTTTTCCCAGAAAGAGCCTAGAGAAGCCAATTTCAAACTTGTAAGACTTGTAACTGCTCAAGGAAAATTTTTAGGACTAACTATGACATGAACCCCAAAATTCTTGTTCTCTGGATGGTGGAAACCAAAAGAAAGTATCCCCACGTGGTCACTAAGTTAAGCTCTTAAGGACACAAAACAAGGTAGAGAAATTTCATACAGTATTGGTTTCAGGGACCTGTAACCAAGCTGGCTTGAAAAGCACGCTTATAGGGGTCCTAAACCCACATTCTATCCTGTGATACCCCTCTCTCCGTTACAGAACACAGAAAGACAAATTCTTAGCACAAAGTACACTAGATTTGCTATAGCTTAAGACTAGTCTCACCAATCCTTTTTTCTATTAATCAAATCCTTACAGAGGAGACCAATAATTCACTGTTTTACCCAAACAGAGAAAGAGAGAGAGAAAAAGACCAGAAACTTAGATGGTAAGAATTTCTTACCCTTTTTGCTGGCATACCAGGTTTCTGGGTTCCCTTTCTCTGCAGCTTCCAGAAGAACCAAGTGGCTTCTGGGGACCCTGCTCACTTGTGCCATAGCTGGGGGATTCAAACCACTTTGCAAGAGAAAATTTCCCTTTACTGTTTTACAGAACCATAGGCAAGATTCTTAATTTGCAAGATGCTGCCCAGTGGCCTGCATGGGGAATCAAATTAACATTTTCCATCCCAGCAAAACACGCAAAACAAAACAGACATTAGCCACTTCATTCAGCACCCACTATCAGCCTGGTAAAGCTCAGACTTTTTCCTGTTGGTCCCTGTTATCTTTGATCCACTCCAGGTGGGGATGAATGACCTCCAAATGGTAATTCACAATGGGGTCTCTGGGAAAGGCAAAGAGCAGATAGTCACCCTGAGACAGGCCTGTTGAGCCTTCTTTAGGGCTCATCAAATGTGACCAGACAAGGAGGATTCTCTGAGTTAAGCCTGCTGGACTTCCATCAGCAACCCCTCTGATATCCCTTCCACACAGCTAAACACACACAAAGACAAGACAGACAGAAGGCCTTCCAGATCAGATCCTAAACAAGAACTCCAAGAGTATCCCTTCCAAACTATCCTCCTATTCTTCGTCTGAGAAATGTCCTCGAAATCTTCCTGATTGAGAAGTCTCCCAAACCAGGTCTCTTCCTGCTAGTTAGAAAAAGCCAACTGAGACCCCCCCAGAGCTGAACAGACAGTCCACAATGAGGCTACAGACATCCCACCATAGGGCTACAGAACCAGTCAGGAGAAGGAAGGAGGCACTGGCAGCGATACCAATCCAGACACCCTGCAATGGGGCTACAGACAGACACCCCACCTGGGACTACAGACAGACACCCTGTGATAGGGCTGCAGTTAAGGAACATCTCCCCAGTACTATTTCTTTATTGCAACTAAATCCATGCATATTGGGTAGGCTGTGCCCCACCAGTAGAGGGAGTACCAGAGTCAGCCCCCAGTCCAAGAGAACTAACGGCCAGTTGAGCTGGCTTCTGGATCCATTCCTGAAGGGGGTGCCACTGAACCACGAGAAGGTAGCCACAAGGGCAATTCCAGATGAGCCCCCAGATTTGTAACTACCTGAGGGGTTCACCTTGCCCGCTACCTAGACAGAGCCAATTATTCAAGACGGGAATTGCAACAAAGAAAGGGTGATTCATGCAGAGCCAGCTGTGCAGGAGACTGGAGTTTTATTATTGCTCAAATCAGTCTCCCCGAACATTTGGGGAGCAGAGTTTTTAAGGATAACTTGGTGGGTAGGGGGAAGCCAGTGAGCCAGGAGTGCTGACTGTCAGAGATTAAATCAGAGGGAGTAAGAGCTGTCTTCCTGTGCTGAGTCAGTTCCTGGGTGGGGGCCACAAGATCAGAAGAGCCAGTTTATTGATCTAAGTGGGGCCAGCTGATCCATGAAGTACAGGATCTGCAAAATATCTCCAGCACTGATCTTAGGAGCAGTTTAGAGAGGGTCAGAATCTTGTAGCCTCTAGCTGCATGACTCCTAAAGCATAATTTCTAATCTTGTGGCTTGTTAGTCCTACAAAGGCAATCTAGTCCCCAGGCAAGAAAAAGGTCTGTTTTGGGAAAGGGCTGTTATCGTCTTTGTTTAAACTATAGACTATAAGCTAAGTTTCTCCCAAAGTTAGTTCAGCCTACACCCAGAAATGAACAAGGACAGCTTGGAGGTTAGAAGTAAGATGGAGTCAATTATGTTAGATCTGTTTCACTGACTCAGTCATAATTTTGCAAAGGCAGTTTCCCTTGCACAGGTAAGAATTCCAAAAGTATTTCGGAGATTGAAGAACTTATTTCTTATTCCCGTTCAAGGTACTTGTCACATGAAGTATATCAAGTCCAAGATTCTCTGATTCTCTTGACTTCACTCTCATAAAACACATGTGCACATGTATACACACACACACACGCACACACACACACACACACACACTTGGTCTCAAGTAACTGTGAAGAGTCATTTGCTCTCACAGATTATTGTATTCTTCACACAGTTATTCAATTAAATGAATGTTTAGAAGTCACAAAAGACACAGAATTCTACACAAACTTGGTCTCAGTTTTTAACAAATGCCTACCCCACTCACCAGATGGGAAAACGAAAGAAATCAGCCTGCCTTTTTTTATTCCTTGGGCTAAATTGTTACATACTCTGCAAGGAAATGAGAATAGATATTTCCGAGACTAAACCATCATATACAAGCAGTTGGTAATAAATACGATAAATGGCTAAATAAATTATGGCTAGAGCTGGTAATTTTTCACCATCAGATGGTTCCTGTATAAAGCACTGAAGTATCAATCTACATGAAGCCCCCAGCCCCATTTCAAGTTATCTGTTAATTACACTTCCTTCATTTATCCAGTGCCTCTGCTATTGTAGTAAGTGTCTGATTCATTTTATCTCATTGCTCAATAGATTTTAATTGCAGCTGCTGCAGCAGACACCTTGAGATACGCTTCCTATTGAGACTGTGGCAGCCTCTCAGACTGTCCCAATGATGATTAATTTCAATGACTTGAATCACTGAGAAAGAGGGAAGCCACTTCCATTTTAATTACATCCACAAGAGTGCAGCACTTTTGTACCAGTTCATTGTCCTTAAACAAAAGAATACCAGAAGGGAAAACAAAATTCAGGGTATGGTGGTCTCTATTCCCACTGATCTCCTTTTTTCAGTTCATTGCACCACGACTCAGTCAGCTCTGTATTGGGAAATATTGGCAAGCCTTTGGGATTTGCACACAGATTGGAAAGCATAAAGAAAGCCTCGTTCAGTTTATTTTTGTTTATTTTACTTGAGCAATTAAAATCCATTGAGTGAGTTAAGCTATGACACAGCATTTCGCCATCATTGCAGATGTTCCACATAAAAGGGTCAAGAATAATTAACTCTGACATGCGTATGTATTTATTTATTGTCCTAAGGAGACAGAGACAAAGACCTTCCTGGGATTTTCCAGAACACTCCATATTCATTCATGCCCTTGGATGCTGGCACATGCTATTTCCTTTTCTCCCCCATCCATTTGGATAAAATCTTCCAGCAAAGGCCAGTTCAATTGCCATTTCCTCTGTCCTGCTTGAGGTAGGGGTGTACTGAAGGTGGGGGTTGAAAGATCAGAGGCCTTGGATAAGACATATCTGACTGGGACTGCCAGTGTTGTGTGACCTTAGGCAAGTTACTTAGGCTCTCTGAGCCACAGTTTTCTCATCTAAATGAAGGAGAGTTAATACTCTCCTATGTTATTGTTGTCATGTGGATTAAATGAGATACTTTATAGAAAGCACCCAGATTGATGCCTAGTCATAAAAGGGGTGCAATGGGTATAAGTCTGCTTTCCTCTTCTGCACTTCCAGCAGTAGCACTTTTTTAAAAAAATCTCCTTTATGATGAAAATTGATCAGCAAGCCAGAAAACAGGAATTTAGACTCTGTCCTTTCTTCCTTCCCCTCCCTTAAGTGAAAAGGTATTGAAATGTATTTGTCTCTACTTCCTATTTCATATTCATTCTCTTCTCTTCATCCTCACTGCTGACAACCTTGATTCACACATGGTTTCTTCATCCCTCACCTGAATTAATGCAGAAGGCTCTTCACAGATCTGCACATCTCCCATCTGACCCCTCCATTGCATCTTCCATGAGGCTCTCACAGTGATCTTCCCTGCCCCTCCCCACTGGTGACCAACCATCCCAGTTTGTCCAGGACAGCAGGGGTTCCCAGGATGTGGGACTTTTCAGTTTTAAAATCAGGACATTCCCAGGCAAACCAAGATGAGTTAGGCACCCTACATCCCTTATTTAAAATCTCTCAACGGTTCCTCAAAGATTCCAAGATAAACTTAAATTTGTCAGTGAAATACACAAAACCCTTTGTAATCTAGCCCTTCCTCCCTACCTTCATCTTCATCGTGCCTCCCTATTTCCTGTGCAAACACACACACCCTTTGCTTTGGCAATACTGGGCTCCTAAAACTTCCTCCATGTATATTTCATGCTCTTTCTTGAATCCTTCTTTGTCTTTGCCCTTGCAGTTCCTTCTGCTTGCAATGCCCGTTCCCCTACTCCTTTCATTGGGCTAGCTCCTTCAGATTCTGAACCATTACCTCCACTAGGAAGTCTTCTGTGAGAGAAGCTTCTTCTGACATAGAAGCTCCTCTACTGTGACTCCTATAGCACCGTTTTTACCTCTGACCTGACACCTATTTTGCTTCACTGTGATTATGATTTGTCTACCCTAATAAACTGAGCAGTTGCTGAGGACAGGGACTATGTCTTCTTTAAGTCAAGGAGGTGACACAGGTACACACTCATTATTGGATGGATGAACAAATGAGTTGTATAAATTTGCCTTCTCACCTCCACTATTAAGTGACCTACTCAAAGGCAGAAAACACACATCTTGATTTTCTTTGATCTCTTGATTTTCTCACCCAGCACCTGGTCCACGGCAGGGCTTCATTAAATGTTTTGAATATATGAATGAATGAATACATCTTTCTTTAGATATGAGCCTAGCTTTCCTGGTGAAATAAACTTCCTTTCAGTTTGTTCACCACCCCATTCCCCAGCTGGCTGTGGTGCCTTAGACAAGGAACTAGTTGTCAGAACTAAACATGGCTCCACACTGTCCCTCAAGTAGCCATCAGTCTGAAGACACTGGGATCAGGACCTCTCCTACAGGCATGAACTCCAGAAGGAAAAAGATTTCTGTCCAAAGGCTGATTTCAGGCATATCTAAGAAAACTTTCAACTAAATTCTTTACACAATTGAATATAAAGGCCACTAGCACGTGGGGAGGAAAGCTACACCAGATGGCTTTCCCACTACAAAGAGATGAAATGTATGTCATTTCTACTTCTGTAGTGCTTTAGTCTTTTAGGAACTCAGCATTAAACAGCTGGGAGCCCTTTCTGACAGTGCAAATTCCACTGCTGATGGCAGGAAGTCAGTGGCAGGCAGCGTCCATCCATTTTCTCCAACTAACTTTGCAGCCAACCACCTTTAACTTTCTCCCCTACAAAAGTTTTACGACAGGTAGAAAGCCTAGCAATGAATAAGACCTCAAGGGGTTTGGCAGGATGGAGAAAATGAGGAAGCTTGGAATAACAGTGATTGTTCCTGGGAATAAAATGTAAAGTGGAAAAAGGTCCAAGGGCATTGTGGTCACACAGACCAGGGATCAAAGCCTCATTCTTCCATGTAGAAGCCACTGGACCCCAGTTCACTGGGCCTGGGCCTCAGTTTTCTAATCTCCACAGGGAGAAGAATGACAAGACCTAGTTGGCACAGAGTATGTTCAGTACATTTTAGCTTTCTTCCCCTCTCTTGACTTCTATTGTATTTGCTAAAATGACACTTCTGGTCTGACAATGAATTTTTTTTCTTTTCCCCATCTGTGGGTTTTTTTAAATAATGATAACTCTCAAAAAAATTGTTTTAAATAAAATCAAATTTAGATATGCATTTTTAAATTACTTACATTTGAATAGAAGGACAAGGCTATGCTGAACAGCATAAAATTAGAATCGTCAAGAGCTGCCTGAGAAATGTGATGGCTCTATCCATGAGCCAACCATGACAGCTAAAAAAATTGGTGACTTGTAACTTGCTTTGGGTCTCCAGAAGGTTCTGGAAACACTATATTCTATATTCTGCTTTGAGTCTCACATTTGCTTTCCTGTGTCTCTCAAATGGAGAGGGGTCTCTGACACTCTTAAGCTTCCTGATACCTGTCCCTGGGACTACTGGTTTCCATACACTATTGTTTCTGATATTCATTCACCTCCAAGTCCACTAATCCTTTAAAACCAGATTTGAATAGGCATGTGTGAGAGAGGCTAATATACCTGTAAGCCAGAATCCCATGGGGCACTGTGGAAGACACCCCACTAAGGCTAAATGAGCAAGAGTTTCAGAATCAGAGGCCTAAATTCTAACCTTGGCCACTTCATCTCTGTACAAGAACAACGCCTTATATCTGTGAACCATTATGTAAAATCTACAAATACCTGTCACTCGGTCCAATTTCCGATCCAGTGAGAAGCCCCTTCCATCACATTCCTAGCAGACTGTCACCCTGTCTCTGCTTCAGTTCCTCTAGTGACGGGGACCTCGTTTTTCTGAACTGCCATATAAGTTTGTGCAATTTGGGTGTTGCACAAAAGCACCAATCTGAAGAGGTAAACGGCAGCTGAAATCCCGTCCCCATTCTGCTTGTAAAGCTTGTTGCCTAAAAGGGATGCCTTTTTCTAATTTGACAGTCCATAAAAGGCTCCTTTTTCTAACTTTCACAAAGGCATCATATAGACTAGCAGTGACCCTGCCAGGTCAGCACACTCCAGTGCTCACTGAAAAATAGAAGGAACTTCAACCTCTGCCATGAAGGATGTTGTTTCAGATGCCAAGTGGGCAGCTAGACTGTGTCCTTTGACTGCTTTTAGCAAGGGCCACGACCCCAAATGAGCCCAGGTGTTGAGAGACCAGCAATTAGTCGGCATCCAAGCTATTGTCTCTGCAATAAAACAGTATAACAAAATAAATAAGGACCTGCAGCAGCACACCATGCTTGATCATTTATCAAATTGCAAAATCTTATCCATGACTGCGAAATGGCTTTATGGTTAGGAAAATGTACTAATAATGTTATTAGGCAGCAATTAAACTTAAATTCCTTTTAACTGTATTTGATGTCATTCTTTTTCTGGGCTTATTAGAGTAACATTAAGGTGTTTGTGCAGATAGCTCAGTCATTTCAAATTACTTTCCTGTCTAATGTGGGAGACTTTAATAGCATACTCTTAGGTTGAATTCAATTTTGGAGACACCAGGCATGCTAATTAGATCGTCTCAGTGTTCCTTGCAGAAGAAGCCAAAGAAGAGCTATTTTTCCCCCTCTTCTTCTTAGCAATGTGCGTGGAACACAACTTTCTGTGCAATTGGAGGTATAGACCCTTTACTACACAAAATCTCACTTGAACCATGAATATTGCTAGCAGACACAACGTCTGGCTAATTTGCCACCATTGCTAAAATGTTTTTAAGATCTCATTAGAGCTGGTAAGTTTTCTCCCCTGTTTTTCTGAGCATCATAGCTAGTGTTTGTTCTGTGTCAGCCCTGTAATATTAGAGTTGGAAGAGAGGGAAAAATGAATGAACATTTATTAGGCACCTACCATCTGCCAAGTTCTAGGTGAGATGTTTAATGCCTACAAGAGTCCTGTGAGCTGCAGGTTATTATCTCCATTTACAGATGGGGAAACTTTTACTCAGAGAGGGTAAGCAAAGTGCTCAAGGTAACACAGCTGGCAAGTTATGGAGTTGGGACTTAAACAGATCTGGCTCCAAAGCATATAGTCTTCCCATTCTCTTAGCTCTTCCACTTACTGGTTTGGAAACTTGGAAAGTCACTTTAACATCCTGATCATAAAGATCACATCTATAAAATAGGAATGATAATAATATTCACTCCCTCACAGTTCATTGTATTTATCAAATATAGTAATAAATGTAAATGGCCCTTGTAAAAAATGAAATGCTATACATATGTGATAAGTAATTTTTCCTGGTGTTGCCACATAAGTTCTTGGGTGACCCTGCCTTCCCCAGGGGTATGACCACATATCCGTGCCACAAAAAGGATGGAGAGAATACCAGTTAAACCTTACACTTGGGACTCTGAGGGAAAAGAAGACAACATGGTGAGAAGTTGTTCACGGTGCCAAAGGTGACTTGATGAACTTGCAATTCTTGAGGCGCCTTAGTTTCCCCATCTGTAAATAGAAGGCATGCAGGCTTATATGTGGGTCAGATGGAATAGCATTATGTCAAGCATCCAGCCCACGGCCCAGAAGTCAAACATTCAACAAAACAATAATTTCATCATCATTTCAACCAGCCTTAGTCCCTGGCAGCCTTCCACCTACGTAATCTCTCCTCACCAACAGATTCCCTTTTCTAAGTCTCTTTTTTCATCGATCTATTAACATAAATTCTTTCTTCAAATAGCCATTGCACTTGGCATCGATCTACTAACTTACAGCTATTATAATCATGATTGCAATTACCGTTTGGTTTCCTGCAATGCTATCATCATTTTCTCTTGCTTACCATGATAAATCTTACTAATAACTCCTGCCTCAGATCCTTTGTGGAATGAGGCAAGAGATTAATTTATTAATTGATGGATTAATGACTCATAGCAGTTACAATCATCATTAATTGCTATTACCTCTGAAGCATCAAATGGTTCAGGGGGGATAAGAGTGAGGCTAAATGGAATGTTTCTTCCTCTCAGAAGTCCAGCCTGGTAGAGAAGGTGAGAGCTGTCACCAGCCAGGCAGAAATAGTAAATGTCACCTTGTGAGTGTGAGTATATTAAAACTGTCATGGCACAAACCATAGCTATTCCAACCCATTCCTTTGTCTTCCCTGGCTCTGACTTGGCTCTCCCCATAGCTACTGTGATTCTTTCAACATTAAACATCCAGCTCTGGGCTGCTGGCCCTTCCAGCATCCCAAGGTCATTCTCCACCTAGGAATTCTTGAGAACCAGCCAGGCAAGATAAGAACATAGTAGGCCTATTTGCCCCTCCAGCCTCTAGGATCCCTGCAAGCTCTGGTGATTCCAGCCAGTAGCTACAACCTTGTCACCCTGTCTTTGACATATCACTCATCCTTGGGCACTCAGATTCCATGGAACATATCGAATAACAGAGCTCAAAATCAGCAGAAGGGTACACCATGAAGAACACAAACTTTTCATCAGCCCACTCTGCCCCACCTCCATTCATACCCAGCTCTCCTGTGTGAGAAAGGTAATGCTTCAAGAGATACATGAATCTCTTGTGCAGCCCTCTTAGCCATGTAGCATTTCTGCTTAATTACAAGAGCAATGCCAATGCAACACACATGATTTTGCCAAATTATTCCCATCAAGGAAACATAGTATTATACATTCTGCTTATCACAGGGTCTACCTATAACGATTACCCACCATCAGCAAAGCCAATCATTTTCCCTTAAGTATTATAGCTATGGTTATTGCTATTGGCTATAGAGTTTAGTTGCAGGTTTGCCCATAGCATATCCCCTATCCTTTACCATCTAAGATCTATGTGGATAAACTGTTTTTCCTCTATTTACCGTCAACTTTGAATGTCTGCACCCCCCACCAGCCCTTTCTCCTAAAGGCCTTTCTCATATAGACTTGGCCTCTCTTGTAACTCACCTATAGAACCTTGCAACCATTTTCCTAAAAAAAAAAAAGGTGGAAACAGACCAGGGCCTTGGTTCAGTGAAAATGTTAGTTAAACCTGAGTCTACATGGTAAAATGAATTATATATATAGTTTACCAAACAGATAAAATGTATACACAGCTACCCCAAATAGCATACAGGCATCACTGCAGAGTAAAGTTGGGTTAATGATTAATCCCTCCAAAACAGGGTATTAGGAAAGCCTTGGCCTAGGCCAGTTGAATGGATTTTTCTTAGGCTTCTCCAGACTCTCTCTGTAGTTTCTTCTGATCGACCACCAGACCCAGGATGAGCAGCACCCCTTCTCATCAGACTGGCCACTTCCTTATATCAGAACTGATCAGAACATTACAAAGAGTTATTTCTTATGTCAGGCTAACTGATCTGGCATAGTGGGAGGAAGACTGGGGAACCTTTTAATGCCAGACTTTGCATTTAATCTCACAATCAGTAAAGATTATTGAACTGAGGAGTACATCCTAGTAATAACAATATGCATCTCCCTGAGTTGTCTGAGGATCAAATGAAATATATGCAAAATGAATTTGAAACCCATATAAGCCATATAAGTTTGTTATTATTTCTTTCTAAAGTTCTTCCCCATTAGTGATTCCTGGCTTGTCTTTGGACTCCTCTTTCAGAAAAGCAAGCCAGACACATGTGACAAGTTAAACAGGCAGAGAAGATATTTTTATCTGCTCAAGCCAACAACAGTAAATGCATCCAAGACAGTGTGTGATTAATTGTCAAGTGAATTGTGAAAAGAATAATTGCCAGAAGAGTATGAACAAGGGAGGGCTGAGCTCTAACCAGTGGGGAAGGGAAGAAGGAGGATCAGGAGAGGCTGTATAGAAGAACAGAGGTTTTGTCTTTGGTCTTGTGGGCCAAAGGATTTGGATTTGGATTAGGATTTGGATTGGCAGGGAGAGGACAATCCAGGAAGATAAGTTATGTATGGTTGGGTGGACATGCTAGGGATTGGAGTATTCAGGGAGCTGGGAGTGGGAGAGATGCATTTTATATAGTGGTAAATTGTGAATGATATTATTTCTCTGACTCTGTACCTTAAACCAAGCCCTGCCTCCCCGTGCCACCCACTCCAACCAGCCTCTCCAATCCTGGCTGTCCCATTTATCCAACACTCACTCCTGCTTTTGCTGTACCCACCTTTGCCATCCTGGCTCATCTTCACACCTAATCTTGACTACGTGTCCCATTTATATCCTTGTGTAGGCCCTGTGAACTTGATTGTGATTTTTTACCTCAGAGGTGTCTTTCTCAATTCCCACTCAAGCCTACAGAAGTAAAGCTAACACTAAGCCAGACCTTCGAGTGAGATCTTGAAATCTTCTGCCTCCTTAAAGGAATCCTGTGAAGTGGTATTTCTCTTACCCCATTTTGCAGTAGAGGAAACTGAGGCTTGAGATGTTAAGTGTGAAGGCTGTGTATTATTAGTCCACTTTGCATTGCTGTAAAGGAATACTTGGGACTGGGTAATTTATAAAGAAGAGAGATTTATTTGGCTCATGGCTTTAGAGGCTGTACAAGCCTGGTGAGGTCTCAGGAAGCTTTTACTCATGGCAGAGGCAAGGGGAGCAAGCATGTCACAAGAAGAGAGAGGCAGCAAGAGAGATGCCAGGCTCCTTTAAACAACCAGCTGTCCTATGAACTAATAAGGTGAGAATTCACTCATTACCTCAGGGAAGGCACCAAGCCATTTCATGAGGGATCCACCCCCGTGACCCAAACACCTCTCACTAGCCCCACCTCCAACTTTGAGAGTCACATTTCAGCATGAGATTTGGAGGGGACAAATATCCAAACCATTAGGCCGAGATTTGAACCTCAACTTACCTGACCCCATAGCCTAATTCCCACCACTAGTCAGATGGCACAGTCTCTTATTGCCTTGGCCCACCATATTGGTTTTTTTCCTCGTTGGCACCCTTGGATAGGATATTTTACTGTAGGTAACCTTTGGAACTTAGACCCTGCCGCATACTGCCATTCTGCTGCAAATCCTTGAGTACACAGGACATGTCATAGGAAGGAATTCTCAGTGCAGCAATTAGTTTTGGGTCCTAAAAAACTTTCTTTCTTTTCTTTACTTTTTAATTTTATTTTATTTTTTGAGACAGAGAGTCTCAATCTGTTGCCTAGGCTGAAGTGCAGTGGCATGATCTTGGCTTACTGCAACCGCCACCTGCCGAGGGGTTCAAGCGATTCTCCTGCCTCAGCCTCCCAAATAGCTGAGATTATAGGCATGTGCCACCATGCCCAGTGAATTTTTGTATTTTTAGTAGAGGTGGGATTTCAGCATGTTGGCCACACTGGTCTCAAACTCCTGGCCTCAGGCGACCCACCCACCTCAGTCTCCCAAAGTACTAGGATTATAGGCATGAGCCACTGCACCCGGCCCCTAAAAGACTTTCAACACCAACATTTATATTTGATTCTATTGACAGTGCAAGCCGGTGAAGGTTTTAAGATGGTTATAAATGTGAGGATAATATGATCAAATGCCATATTTTCAGAAGACAAATGTTGGACACAGTGCAGGACTGTCCTGCCTCTTCCCTCCTATACAATGAAGAAGTGGCAGGAAGACACAATTTGCAGCCTATTTTGTGGTTTAAAGTAAGGTAATAAGAGCCTGAATTAGGTAGTGGTAGTAGAAATGGACAGCATATGATAATAAGTAATTGACTCATTTTACTCTGTAATAAATGTATTTCTTCTGAAAATAAACTTTCTTATCAACAGCATCATCTGGAAGGAATAAGCTCATAGCTTCATAACTCTTGGGGACCCAGGATGTATCTCAGGTGTATCATAGTTCCTTGGTTCGTTTCTTGAAATTTTTGGTGGCAGCATAATGTGGAGGGAAGCTTAGGGGGTTGAAGTCAGGCCTAAGTTCTAGCAGTGACTCTGCCACTCAACTAACCATGTGACCTTGGGAAAGTCCTTACTCTCTCTTTTACAAGAAGCCTGCTTCTTCATCTGTAAAATGGGGCTAATAATGTCTGTCACACAGAGTTGTTGCGAGGCTTAAATACAGCAAAAGACAGAAAAGCTATGATTAGCACAGAGTAAGTGTCAGTTTTTGTACTATCATTTCTTAGCCAAACATCTCATTAAAAGCCTTGAGTAATCACTCTTAAAATCTTGTTTGAAAGAAAAGTGATTGGGTTTAACCAACCTTTTAGAAAGAAATTTGGCTTTCTAACTGCTTTCCACTATGTATTAAGACACATTAAAAAATGTTCATATCCTTTGACCCAGTTGTTCCACTTCCCAGAATCTGTTCTTAGGAAATTGTCCTCAATGCAGAAAGAGTAGAATGCACAAAGAGCTTCAATGCACAGATGGCTACAATAGAAAACTCAGAAGCAACCTGAATGTCCAGAAGTCGATGTTTGCAGAGTCTCACTGCAGTCTGCTGATACTTTAAACATGCTTTAAATCAGTATAAAATACACAGCTCAAAACAGTACGAAAATGGGCAAAGTAAATCAAGGATCAAACATACTCTTTCTTCAACTCATCACTCCCACCTCTGATGTCCAACCCCACTCTTTTGCAGGGCTTCCCTGTGTGGTCCATATACCAACAATTCTCTTTTTCTGCCATATGTGTTCTACCAGAGCTCATTTGCACAGCGTTAAGCTTCCCACCCAGCTGCCTCAGCTCCCTCAGAGGCAAATCTTAGCTCTTTCCCTTGCAGACACAGAGGTTCTCTCCAAGACTGGCAGTTTTTTGGCACAGCCCTCTCTCTGTCTCCCAAGGCTGCCTTACTCTGGTCCCACCCCATATCCCTATTAATTTCCCACTTCCAACTTCTTTCCCAATGATCTCCAACACCATTTGCTGGGTCCTTCTAAGTTAGAGAAAGTATTTTCTCAAGTGTCCAAAATTCGTTCATCTACATAAACTTAAGGAAGAAGGAGAAAAGATGGACTTTGATGTTAAAGTTTATTTAGAAGCCTGTTTACACTTACTCTCCAAGTCTTTGAGTCTTGACTACTTTGTGGAATCCCTCAAGAGAAGACTGAAATGTTATTAAACTACATCATTGCAAAGCTGGCATCCATGAAGTTAGAAACACAGACAGTTAGCTGGTCAAAAATAAGAATCAAGTCATGTGGTGCTACCTGCATTTTGTAAGCTGGCACTTCCTGCTTTGGTAATCCCTAGGATGAAGAGCATTTGATTTCTCTTGAGTTTGTATAATTATGTGCATTTTGCAATTTCTTAGCTTTGGCAGGCACTGGGTATCATTTGGCTTCAGCACTTTGAGCTCTAAGGACAATTTCACAATTTGGCTTTTCCTGTCAGCTCCAACATCTGGACCCAGAGGAGACTAGGTCCACCATGTGGTGAAACCCTATGTGAACTTCCTCAGCCAAGCAAGAACAAACTGTACAAGGGCAGGTCCTTCCCTCCCTCCAGGAGCCTGAGAGGAGGCCTTTTACAATGGCTGCCAGGTTATGGCCTTTTTTTTTCTTTTGAGACAGAGTCTCTCTCTGTCACCACTGCTGGAATGCAGTGGCACAATCTCAGCTCACTGCAACCTCTGCCTCCCAGGTTCAAGCGATTCTCTTGCCTCAGCCTCCTGAGTAGCTGAGTTTACAGGCATACACAACCACACCCGGCTAGTTTTTGTATTTGTAGTAGAGACAGGGTTTCATCATGTTGACCAGGATGGTCTTGATTTCCTGACCTCATGATCCACCCGCCTCAGCCTCCCAAAGTGCTGGGATTACAGGTGTGAGCCACCATGCTCGGCCGGCCATTTTTAAAAAGCAAATAAACTGATCATTTTTAAAATGTTGCTTTACTGGTTAAACAATAATCAATCACTATTTCAAATCAATATTTACTTAGCACCTACTGCATGCCATGAGTTCCACACTGTGTGCTGGAATACAGAGGCAGCTCCTACTAATCCATCCTGCCTCTTTTTCTATCTTCCTTTTTCTTTCTTCCTTCCTTCCCTTTCTTTCTTCCTCCCTTCTTTCCTACCTGCCTTCCTTCTTCAGTTCCTTTCTTCCATCATTCTTCCTTCTTGCTTCTTTCTTTCCTTAGATACCATTTAAATAATGCTGAAAACAAAAAGGAAAAAGCACTTACAATCCCATCACTTGGTATATAAAGAATAAAAAGAGCATTGTTGGAAAGTTTTATCTAGAAGTCCATTTAAACTTAGACCCCAAGTCTTTCAGCCTTGAATACTTTGTGAAGTCCCTCAAAAGAAGACTGAAATGTTATTAAACCACAACATTTAAAAAATACATTGCTCATCCTCCCCTCTCTGGGTCCTCTGCTGCCTCTGGTGGCCTGGGGTAGGGAATCCAATGCCTGCTCCAACTGGTCCTGAAGGTAATGGAACCTGGACCAGTGAGAACCAGCCTCTGCCTGGAAGTGGTCATAGGTTATGTTGTATACAAAGGATAGTGCCTTCACAGTTTAAACTTTCCCCTTAATTTATAATCTTGTGCTGAGCTTTCTGCCTGTACCACAGATCTTACAGTTCCACCTCCTCTCAAGTAGAACTTAAGTGTAGAGTTGTTTCCTTCTTCCTTTCCCACACACTTACAACAGGCAGGCACATTTTGTTCTACCTGAACGTTCAGAACCCGCACACACTGTGAAATAACAAGTGAAAGAGAGGAGACAGCAAGGACTCTGTGACTTCCTGGCTCTAGAAAATTCCTTTCAGAGTAAGTTCGCATGCAGTTCACTCTCGCACACAGTCCTGGGCACAGATCCCAAATCAAAGCAAAAACTCATCGAGAGAATTTTCATTTAAAACTTAAGAAAACAGCCTATGTGTATTTTTAGAACAGCCCAGAAAAGAATACATCTGTGACTTAAAACAGCTGGAAAGCTACTTTCTGCTGAAATTATGCTGGTTATGAAAGCTGTAATGGTCAGACAAAAGACATTCAAAATCCAAGCAGTCCTGTATTTTCATATATTCAACTTTCAAATAATCTTTACTTTCATACATTAAACATTGACCCCTCTACACTGCCTTTCAAACACCAAATGCCAACCAGCCATGAAGTCTGTACCGCAGTGTTTGTATAATTACTTGAGGATTTTATTGCATTTTGCCCTTATCAGTTTAATAGAGTAGTAAGCCAAAAGAACAAAGGTAATCAGAAGCATGGGTCTTAGAAACTCATGATATACTTGAAAAAATAAAGGAAATTATGAGGCATCCTGAAAACTGGAGAGCATTAGCCCTGGATACTCACTGGGTTACACCAGTCAACTATGTGCCTAATTCTGAAGAAAAACAACAACATTTTTAAATATGTGTGAAATGTTAAAACTATTGGTAACAAATTACGGCTAAAAGATGAGGTATCATTAGGGAGTTATATACTTTAGGATTACTAAAAATGAAGTCTTCTCCTACTCGGGACCCTGCTAGGGCATGTCTCTCTTATTCACTATTATGTCCTCAGTGCCTTGAACATAATAGATGCTCCATAAATATTTGTTGAATAAATGAATAATGTGAGTCACTTGTAGCTTCAACATTTTAAAGACTTTATTGTGCATCAAAGTAGAGATATAGTTGCCTGTCTCTATAGAAAAAGAATTAGAAAAGAAAGGCTTTCTGAGGCTGCCCTGTCAATGTGCCTAGAGATGGATCAACCTGTTATAGGGGCACAAAACGTGAATTTAAGCAGAAAGGGTGACAGTGAGCTGTTTGTCAGACTGTTGTCCAAATACCCTTCCTCACAGTATACCCTCTTTTAAGTACACATACACCCGACTGAAATCAGGCAAAAAGCAGACCTGGTAAGGCCATGTGTCCCCAGGACAAAGACAGGGCTTAGGAGTGAGGTGCCCCCCATTATAAGATGCAACATCTAGAGAGAAGAGGGACAGGAACCCACCTCTCTCATGCCCAGGGGAAAACATCAAATTCAAGCCCAACGTAGTTCAAACCTAAGAATAAAATGAAAATGTGCAGCCAAGGTAAAGAACCAAACCAGAGATGCTGGTGAGTGAAGAGCATTCAAATGGACATTTCTAGAGGAATTCTCAAGGTAGAGTGCAGGCATCCAAACTGGTGTTTCCCATCAACTTGCTGTGTGCATTTGAAGAAACCAGAGCATAATACATGCAGCTCCTATGCAAAAGACAAATACACAAAAAATAAAGTCCAAACTCATGCACCAGCAGAGCAAGTCTCTGGTGTGTTTGCTCCAAAATATAAATGATGAAGCCAAATACTGGACACAGTTGAGATCAGGCACTGGAAAAGTATCTCAATGGTGCCGGGGCCACGAGCATGGAGGAAAAGCAATGTCAGCAGCAAGTGTGGTAAGAAACAGGGTAAGAGCAAGATGGTCCTGAAATTCCAAGATCAGAACCAGGAAGTGATGACAGGAAGGCCTGGGAGATGATCAGAACAGTTCTGCCTCCATAGAAGACTGTAGCCTCACTCCCATTGCCACACCACCCCAATATTAAAGGTACTCCATGCTGAACTTCATCACTGACAGCTTGTGAAGATGTATAAGGCCCAGGAGGAGTTGTGGTGAATGTATGCGCACATATATAAAACTATCATCCTGCTCAAAGGTTTTTGAGGATGGTGAGCTCTGCTTCTCACAGAGATAATAGGGGTGGTCATTGGTTTCACTTTATGTGAACCTAAAGCGCATTTTAAGTGAACTCACATTCAATATCACTTTGTGGGATGCTTAGGAGGAGGGTCTTCTTTAGTGTCTGGCCTTCTGAGGCTCTGCATTCTCCCTGGCCCTCCTCAAACAAGCGGAGCTGAGACTCTGCCTTTGAAGCTCAGGTATTGCCTGGAATTCCCAAGTGCTAGCTGGGGAATCCAGTATGCTTATACATGACTCTGAGAGACAGTCTATATTCTCTCCTCTGACATCCAGGAGGGCCCATGGCAGGGCCACACCGTGAGACCTTGCCCATCACACAGCCCTCACAGAGGATTCCCACAGAGCCTTCTGACAGCGGTGACCACTCATGGCTTTCAGGGTATGCTGCTTCCCTGAAGAGCCCACCAAGGGCTGTGATACTCTTGGAAGTGCCCCTAAAAGGCAGCAGTTTACAGAAGGACCCCTGTTGAGCCCCTGGTGAAGCTGAGCTGCTGCACAGCTTGCCCAAGGAACATCTTTTAGAAACATCTTCAGATCCACTGGGACTGCAGAGGCTCCTCATCCTGTGCCCAGCACAGGCCAGTGGTTCTAGCCCTTTTGGTTCAGGGTAAAACTTCACCCTTCCTAAGTTTTTGTCTTTCCACTCATCCATTACTGGTGAGGCAGAATACGCCTATTAAATCTTCCCATTGGTGTGCAAGAGTCAATATTTAGGGTATTTGGCAAAAGTTCTAGATTCGTTTTCCTCTGAGTCCTTACAAAGTATATACCTATGGGAATGGAATTGAGTAAAATGCCATTCCTCTGTTTCCTTCAGCTCCCTAAGCAGTAAATGTGAACTAAACTTCATTAGCAACTCCAACTTTAATGGCAAATGCCAGCCACTAGGTCAGCTCAAAGCTCAAGGATAAATTTCAGGGGTGAAAGGGAATCTAGACCTACTTGACACACACACATACACACACGCGCACGCGCGCGCGCGCACACACACACACACACACACACATGCACACAAGGCCTGCAAGGCTGGTACAATTAAAGTGTGTGTTTACTCACTCATCTGTTTCATTACAAGGAACCAATCACAAAGACATTTATTTTGTCTTCTTTCCTGCTCTGGTAAGCTAATTACAAAGTAATTAAATTAGCTACAGAATAAATTAGTTGTTATCAAACTGCAAGTAAAGGGATTCTTCTAAAAATTATTTAGGGTAAAACACTGGCTTGCACAATTATTCCAGGTTAGGAAATATTTTTTAAATTTATTTTATTAATGTGTTTATTATTGTAGGAGGAAATCCTAAATTTAAAAGTAATCCTAAAGTAAGTATTTATTCTACCTTTAATGAATGACAAAGAAAGGAAAGCATGGGTAAATTCTTGAAAATACTAGAGAGGGTGGTCTACGTGAAATGTTGACGTGATAATCTTTGTTGGCTGAGGTCACTGAAATATTGAAATGTCCTTAGTAGTGAGCAAGTGGGGTAGAATGGTGCTTGCTCTACATAATATTTGATTTAGCACCCTTACCACATGTAATTACTAAGTAGCCAGAAAGAATGCCTGTTTCAAAAGTACATACTCTGCCCTCTTAAAAATCTCAAAAATAGCATCATTTGTTTTCAGGTTCTAAATTACACTTATATTAAATGTCATGCAGAGTTCAAAAAATGGCTGCTTCTGATCAATCAGGTTTGCAAAGACCTTCATGAAGTTGTATCTGTTTGATCATAAATAAGCTCAAAGATATCTTGCAATAAAAGTGTCAGGCTTTCAGCTCTTTGACAAAGTCAAAGTTATTTATACATTGAAAGGGTGTGAGATATGAATGGCAAAGACAAAAATGACTGGAAAAGGCCTGGAACCAAAGGACAAAAGCTGGAATTATTAAACACAGTACACCACAATGCCACAGTCAAAAACACTGTAATATCATGGATTTCTTACAGTGCAGGTCAGATTATGTCCATGAGCATGATACTTTACACTCGAGGGTGAAATGTCACGTCCTACACTTGGGCCTAAAAGCAACAGCACAATTACAAGATCAAAGAAATTGGGAATAAAAATAGTTTGCAGATTTTAGTGGGCAGTGAACTCAGAGTTCCTGGCATGCAGAGGCTGCAGAAAAGCCAATGTGAGTGTGGACAGCCCTAGAAGACATAATCTGGAAGTAGGGCTCTTAACATTTATTTCACAATTTTCCACATTAGCAACATTGTCATGATTAGCTAGGTACATATAACTTTGCAACCATCCTTAATGAATACCTAAGAATAATCCTAAAAGTAAAATTTCTGGGTCTGAGGATGTATACATTCTTAGTGCTTTTGATAAATACTACCATGCACCTCTAGGAAAATGTTTCTAATAAGATCATTTGAAAGCTCGTGTTTCCCCAGATTATCTGCCATTGGCCTCATGATTTTCTCTAGGGCTAAATTTTAAAGTGGAGTCTTTAAAGTAGAAGAGACTCTGAATTCCATCCCTTTCATTTATAGGAGAAAAAAATTGAAGCCCACAAAGGATAGTCAGTGAGTTCTCTGAGCTAATACCAGAGCTTCTCAGGGCGAGAGAAGATGAGGGTGGCTGTAGCTCACTGCTCCTGGCCTTAGGCCTGATATAGAACAGGTACATGGAAATGTCCAGCACAGGCAAATCTATAGAAACAGAAAGTAGATTAGTAGTTGCCTAGGCTTGTGAAAGGGAGGAAAGATGGGGAGTGACAGTTAACGGGTATGAGTTTTCTGATGGGGACATTGAAAATGTTCTAAATCAATTGTGATGCGTATATAACACTGTGACGATACTAAACGTTACTGAATTATACACTTTAAATAGGTAAGTTATATGTTACATAAAATATGCCCAATAAAGCTGCTATTTTAAAAAGAAGAAAATGTGTTCAGTAAACATTTGTAGAAGAACAGAAGAGAGGGAGGAAAAGAGATCAAATATCCTTGTTAATCAATTTCCAATCAGTGGTCTTTTCACTTTCTCACTTTCACTGAAGTAGAGCATGTCTACAATTCTCCCCAGCACCAGTGTTGGGTTTCCCCTCGGTGTTTCTCTGTTGTTTCAGGGATGTGGAGGTTTTTTTTTCAGTAAACACTAATCTGCCTCTTCCAGAACTTTTGAGTAGAGAATATTTAAAATCTGAGCTTCATTCAGGCCAGGCGTGGTGGCTCACACCTATAATCTCAGCACTTTGGGAGGTTGAGGCAAATGGATCACTTGAGGTCAGGAGTTCAAGACCAGACTGGCTGACATAGCAAAACCTCATCTCTACTAAAAATACAAAAATTAGCTAGGTATGGTGGTGCATGCCTTTAGTCCCAGCTACTTGGGAGGCTGAAGCAGGGGAGTCTTTGAACCCAGGAGGCAGAGGCTACAGTGAACAGAGGTGGTACCGCTGCACTCCGGCCTGGGTGATAGAGCAAGGCTCAGTCAAATAAATAAATAATATAATATAATGTAATCTAAGCTTCAGCCTTTTATACTTTCCTGAGAATCTAGCTCAGGGCTGCTCAAAAAGTAGGCACTTGATAAATGCTTGTTTACTGATATACTAGTGAACTGTATGTACATTATATATTAAGTAATAAGGCAGTAATATAGTATTATTTTCTAATATCGATGCCTAATTTCTCCGGCTGTCAGCTCAGGCTCTGCCAATTCAGTTGGCCGTTCACACTCTGGTATTTCGGACATTCGATCTCCCCCGTGACATTTCATTGTGCATAGTGAGTTGTCATGGGCCCCACTTTGCCCTCAGTGCCCGAAAGCCCACGATTAAATTTAGGACTAGAACGTATTGACTGCAGCATGTGGAGGGCAAATCCAGAATCCATGAAGCTTAAACTTTATTCGCTTTGGAAGAAGAAAACATCCTCTTCTTAAAAATATAAGCAAAATTATAAATGCTAAGTACAACACCTTGGAAGGGGCCTGACCAATGAAGCTTCCTCATCTTCCTGATAAGTCTGCCTGTGGCTTTGTTCATCTCTCTGCTCCTTTTAACTGGATTTAATTTTGTTTTTATGTTTAAAAGTCCATTGTTAGTAGCAATTTAGCATCATGAGCTTCCTAATTTTTCTTAAAAATAGAGTGTATTTAAGTAATTGTGTAATTAACTTCCCATACCATCTTGAGGATAACTAGAATGACGGAGCATCCCATCTTGAGTGGAGGTTAGGCTCTCAAATCAGTGCCTAATGTGAACATCACACATAATCCTAATTGTCTTTAAATTCCCTTAAATTCCCTGTTAAGTACAGTGGTTTTATGTGTCTGACCTTGTCAGTAGTTCTTAGACACACTCAGGTTTGAAAATCACTAAGCCAGACCAAAGGAAGGAAAATCCAAACGCAGGCTTCTGGAGATAAGAATGTCTTTGCCTTTGACTGCTCTCAAATCTCTAGCTTGAACAAAGGTAGATGCTCACCTAAGATGCACACTCCATCCTGTTTTGATACTGAACCCTTATAAACTTAATAAATGTTAACAGCTTGGCTTGTTGCTATGGAATTTGAAAAGATGACATATTTGGAAGCTGATAGACTGGGACTTGGCACAAGAGGTGCTCTGTGAATGTCTCTTGGATTTAAATCTAAGTCTTATTTGATCAGGTCTCCATACACACTGCTCTGGTAAAGATGGTATCCTCCAAGCTGGTGTTTCTGGTTGTGGCCTCACTACACAAACATCACACTCACTCAGGGCACAGGCCCTGGGCTCAGCACCTTTTTCAGGGCAAATAAAGGATTCCTTTTACCTGAGGGAGTATTCTCAAGTCTCCCATTTGAAAACATTTCTTCATGACAGCTACACGATCTAACTTTGTATAAACAAAAGTTCTTTTTTTTTTTTTTTTAACATTTTTACTTTTATTGTACGTACTTTGTGTTACACTCTACATTGTTCACTAGTCTGATACATGACATATAGAGGAATGTTATTTATAAAATACCCAAAACCTTTCAAGTTTTTGCTCATAAATTTCACCATGTGCTCAGAAATAATTTACATCCCCGGGCACAAATTTCATTTCTTTCTTCATAATAACCACAATATGAAACAATTATTAGTAACTATTGCAAAAGAACACAAAAATGGATGCAAGAGGAAAACAACCCATTTACACAGTAGTTTATAAACAAGCTAAGGCCTGAGAAATGAATTCTAGAACTAATTCAATTTTTTCCATAAACCAAAGTTCTATTATCTTACCTACAAACCACGTATAAATACTTGTGAAATAGGCTTAGAATAAACCCATTTTGAATCACTCAGCACAGTTCAAAGACAAAAAGCTAAGATCTTCTGTAGAGAAAAGCCTTTTTAAAAATTTTTTATTTTTTGCAGGGCTGCCCCGTAGGCTGTGCGCCCTGAGTAGCTGAGAAAAGCCTTTTAAAAACCCAAGAGATGTCCTTCACACAAACCAAACCCTGATTTTGCATGTAATGGGCTGTTGATTTGGCTTAATTTTATCATACACAGGACTTGCCACCACAGTGAAGGGAAGACAAAGGCTAACAACAAAAGAAATCACAAATACAACAATACATTTCAATTGAGAGCAGGTACTGTTTATTAACTGACCAGCTTAGAAAAATAATCATGGGAGACACCTTAGTTCATTCTTCTAATAAGCCTGTTGATCTGATCCTCCCTGTTGCTGCATCTCCACCTTCTGCAAAATGGGTGGTCTTTTTCTTCATTCCGCCCCGTGGAGAAGATAATTTAAAGGGCCACAGGAAGTTATTTGCTTCTTTGAAGCGTTTTCCAACAGTATAGATCACATGAATCAGATCATCCATGCAGATGGTGCCATATTTTCCAAGAGATCAAGCAATCAGAGCGTTATCTGTCAAAGCAATTCGCTTCTTTTTGATTTTGCCATAACCACATTTGTAGATTAGTTCATTTACTGACTTCAGACTTGGGTACCCCCATGCAATATATGGCTCTACAATCCGCAGCATGTTAATTGAAGCCTTGTTGAGCTTCACAAAGGTTCCATTGAAGATTTGACAAAGGCGAAGAAGCTGCAACACGTTTCGGACCTTTGGGCTCACACCATTGATACCTCTGATCCTGATGACAAACGCCAGTTTGGGTTCTGCAGGTACATAGAAGTTGCCAGCTTTCCTTGCCATCCTCGCCATTCGAATTTCAGTTCTGTGCATCTGCCTATATTCCTTGTGATAATGCTTCGCTTTTTCATAGATAAGCTTCCTCCTTGCCTTTCGAAGCATCTTTTGGGCAAACTTCTTTCTCAGGTGCTTAATCTTCAGCTCTGCGAAATTCCTTCGCTTTTTCTTAAGGGTTTCCGGCACAGCAAGAACCTTCTTCTTCTCTTCTACACCCTCCATGGTTCCAGCCGGAAAAAGAGCTAAACAAAAGTTATTTGAAATAAACTTAGTAATTTGGTTGCTACATTTGCTTTTTTACTTCTTTGTGAAGCTTAAGCTTAGAAAAGATGCTTCTATTTGTATGTTTTTAAACTGACTCAAGTAAGGCAATAGTGGGATTTCCAAAAGATGACTAGAAATAAGTCTAGCTAAAATTGGTCTCAGGACTTGAGTGAGTTTTGTTCCTACCCTTATACTTATCTCACTGACATCAGTAATAGGTTTTCCCGCTATCTTTGGAGGAAAAAAAGAGAGTCCTTTGTACAGAGTTACTAAGAACCTAAATATCAGCCCTGATTGCTGGGCATGTGGGATTCAGAAATGAATAAATGGTGCACATCCTTGACCTGAAGGGCACATATGTCTGAAGATATTTGGTCCCCTTAGATACTTTCTTAAGGAGATGTATAGGCACTAGCTTTTAATATACCTTTGAGGGAAGTATAATAACTGTATTCCTCCAATATCTTCATAGTTACATTGCTTTATACAAAAACTCTCTTCATAATAGCACCAACATCTACCAGTGTGTTCAATCCAAACACCATGAGTCCCAGACCACTCCTTTCCTTCACCCTCGCAGCAGTTGACCACCAAGAGATAGCAGCTCTAAGTCCCAAAGTATCTCTTGACTCCATCTCTCCCTCTTACCCCTCCATCTCTTTCCTAGTTCAGGCCTCATTCCTCTTGCTTTGACTATCACCACTTCCTAAACTTCTCTGTCTCCCATTTCTACTTCCTGCCTCTTCCCAATCCCCCTGCCCTATCCAGCCCATATTCCATACTATAGCTAGAAAGCGTTTTCTAAACACAAAGCTGACAATGACACCCTCCTGCTTAAATTCCTCCGTGCTTCCCCATTACTCTCGGCTGTGGTCCTCCACCTTTTTTTCCTGCTAATGTGCATGCTCATATGTATGTGCTTTAGGAGGTTCATTCTCTCGTGCATGGTTCTGAGCATGCCAGCAATAATCTCGCCTCATCACTCTGGAAGGTGCAAGCCCTCAGTGGGGAACCCCTGCCTTAAAGTGTAAAACTCAAATAATTTGGCCTTGCCCACAAGGTTCTTCCTGATCTGGACTATTCACATCTGCAGCCTCATTTCCTCCTAGCCACTCACGTGTACCCTGTGCACCAGCCTATTCCAAAATGCTTACAGTACCCTCAAAGAGACCATGCCCAAGGTGTTTTTACACATTGCTCTCTTTTCCTTGAATACTTTCCCCAACCCCTCATCTACCCAGTTAGTAACTACTAACCCTCCAAGACACAACTGAAGAACCACCACCTCCAGGGAGACTGTCATGCTCCGTTTATGTTCCTGTTCTCTATGTTGTATGTCCCTCCCCTATAAGATCGTTTATGGCTTCATGCTTATCTATAATTAATAGAGTGTTCAAGTTTATAGCTTGTCTTGTGTGCTAGGGAATAAGCTCCTTGAGACCAAGAACTTTGGGTTATTAATTGTTAAGATTTCAGTTATTTGCACAGTGCTTTGCGTCCTAGGAATCTGCTAACATTTGATATTTGTGGGAGGAAGGAAAGAAGAAAGAGAAGGTGGAACTTTGGAGCTATGATCATTTTCTTTCCATCAAAGCCATAGAAAAAAAGAACAATATTTTTAACAACCATTTAATTCTATAAAGATTTTTTGTTGACTTCATGAATCTTAAAATTCTTTATTAAAAGATCTTTTGGCTGGTTTCTTCATTCTTGCTTTTGAGTATTTATATAAAAGATTCATAAGAGGGAGGCTGAGGCAGGCAGATTAGTTGAGGCCAGGAGTTTGAGACCAGCCTGGCCAACATGGGGAAACCCCTCTACTGAAAATACAAAAAAATTAGCCGGGTATGGTGGTACATGCCTGTAATCCCAGCTACTCACGTGGCTTAAGCACAAGAATTGCTTGAACTCAGGAGGCAGAGGTTGTAGTGAGCCAAGATCATGCCACTGCACTCCAGCCTGGGCGATAGAGCAAGACCCTGTCTCAAAAAAAAAAAAAAAGAATATATAGGAGCATTCAGGGGTCCCAGTTTCAAAAAAAAGGATCCTCTGTAGCTGTAGAGGATGGTGGCAGGAAATTGGGCTTTGAAGTGAAACAGACCTGTGTTTGAATCCCTCTTGGCCACTTAGTATCTGCATGGCTTTAGCAAGTTACCTATCTCTCCGAGGCTCAGTTTTCATATCTATAAAATGGGAATAATAAAACTACCAACTCCACAGGATTAGTTTGATTTTTTTTTTTCTTTTTGAGATAGTCTTGCTCTATCAACCAGGCTGGAGTGCAATGGTACAGTCTCAGCTCACTGCAGCCTCAACCTCCCAGGCTCAGGCAATCTTCCCACCTCAACCTCCCAAGTAGGTGGGACCAGAAGCCTGTGCCACCACACCTGGCTAATTTCTTGTTTTTTGAAGAGATAAGGTCTCACTATGTTGCCCAGGCTGGTCTCAAACTCCTGGGCTCAAGTGATCCTCCCTCCTCAGCCTCCCCAAAGTGTTGATGTTACAAGTGTGAGCTACCTTGCCCAGCCTAGTTTGAAATTTAAATGAGAAAATGCATACAATTGTGTATATACACATAAGTGTTTAATGGATGATGGTGATGATTATAAGGACAAAATCTAGTGTATCTGATCTTAAGCTATGGTTTCATAGCAGATGACTGTAAAGTGGTTAGGGGAGTCCTCAAAAAGGGAAACAAAAAATTCAGTGGGAACTTAAGGAGATGATGGAGAAATCATTTTTTTCCCTAATCTGTTTAGCTCATTCTCTTATAATTAAGCTGCAAGATGATTCCTTCACCTACGGATAAATTCTTCATTATATGGACTTGTTTGAAAAAATACAGTTTAAAATGGAATGAATTTCTCTTTAATATGATTTTCTGGCAATACTAGATTCTAATGTGGATTAATATCCTAAATTGAGAGCTCTAATTGAACACTGTGAGAACCAAGCATGAGTCAAAGATACTGTCCCTTTACAAATGTCAGTCACTGAGGAAACATCCACTGTGTGTCAGAGGGACACCTAACATCAACAAGTGTAACAGTAGCTGAGGCTGAATGAAGGCTTGCCATGTTGAGTGTGTCTGTCAAGGGAGACACAGGACGCTATTCGCCTCACATCTATTCTTCAGAAAGCCCTTCTCCCTCATCTCCCAGCAATCATCATCCTGTATCTTGGTGGAGTTTTTAGAGTAAGCGGCTTCTGTGCACACAAGGACCTCCCCATCCTGTCCGTTGTACCCCCTCCATGCCTAGCACAAGTGCATGGTCCGTGTAGTGTTCAATGAACGTGTGTCGGGAACAGTGGGGAAGGGAGGAAGACAATACCCTCTAACGGCCCCCCAGCCTGTGCCTGCGGGCCCAGACTTGGTCAGACTCCACCAAAGTCAGTCTCGAGGACACTGTTTTCCAAGTTTGTTCATCCCTTCCCCCTCAGCTAACCTATTCGTCCCTTTGAGCCAAACTCACTGATTAGCATTCAGCTTCTTTCACTTTCAATCATGCCAAACCCAGTGCTTCAGGCTTAACCCTTAGGGAAACATCCTGTCTTTTACCACGATTTCTGTAGGTGGCTAATATCATCGATTATTTTACTCATTCAACTCTCAGAGGGTAATCACTTCTTTAATTCAAGTTTCAAGGCCATCTCACTGTGGGCTCCTCTATATCACCAATTATACCAGACAGAGTCAAGCAGAGGTGTTGGCCCTCCTCTTTACAGATTCATCTGGAAACTATGGTGCTGTTAATCTCCACTGTGTTCATGCTAATAGTGTCAGCCTATAATCAACCTCAATCTACCCTTCACCATGCCAAAAAGATAAATGCCAGACTTTAGGAAATGAACTAAAAACAGCCCTCAAGCCCCAGAAAATCTCCCGTCCACCCCTGCCAGGGGACAAAGTCTCCTGATTTAGGAGGTTGATCCCTCCTCTAATTCCTCCTTAGAATGTATTTCAAAATCAAAAACCAATAGTTACATTTCTCAGCAAAGGAGCAGACCAAAAATGTTTTGTTTGACATAGAAGCAATAGAAGCAAGACCATGTTTCTATTTTATGAAACCTCTGAGGGTAATTCATTGAAATCTTGACATTTAATATCACCCAATCACCTCTCTAGCAAGCTATTTTCTTTGGCTCCATTAACCCCACACACACAGACAGGGCTGCTGGCATTTACTGCGTCTTGTCATTAGGTGGGCTGCTTTTAATACCCAGGGCAGGATTTGGCAAGAAGAAGCAACACCTGCTTTATTGAAAGACATCTTCATATTTTATCCTCTGAAAGAGAAATGTGCAACATCAATGTCCTTAAGAGATGATTATCATACATCAAGATGTCCATTCCAAAAGGCATTGTACCAGACACCCAATCACACACAGTCACCCAGAATGGAGGTGACAGATGGAAACTTTGAGCCTTTAAAGAAAACAGATGTGCAAACTCCGAGGTGTCTGTGTACTTCTGGCAAGCACACGCCCAGGTAATTTGAGTTGTACCCATTGCCTCAAAGATAAGATTCACGCCTCAAAGAGGGTTGGGGGAGAAGATGACGTGCAGGTTTCTTGTTGCCCAGAGTCTGCAAATCGACACACACAGGATACACCACGTCAGCCTGGAGATGTTTAAGCACTGAGTTAAGACAGGATTGAGCGTGCAGCGTCAATTGATACATTAATGTTGGTTCTCTGGCATCAGGGGAGACATTAACATAGAGGTCTTTTCTTCTCCACTCTTCAAAAATGGGAAGAATCATTCCAGCATGGAGAGCAGGGAAGTCCAAAATCCATAATGCTCAGATAAAAAGAAATGAAACCAGAAATCCAGGGTGTTTTTGCTGTTACTGCCGTGGGCCTATCTTCAGTGTAATAGCAGTCTTCTAAATCTCTGCATAGTTTGGCACCTGCAAGTCTGATTGAATCTGATTGAACCATTCACTGTCTAAAATCCTTGTGAGGCTCCTATAACCTACAGCTGTAGCTTTCAAATTGCTCCATGGGTTCAGGCCAAGGCTTCCACGGGGACTGAGAGAGAAGGGTACAGCTCTTAGGCACATCCCCGTGGCTCCAGTCAGAAAAGTTCTTTCCTCTGTTCTACAAATTGAGCTTTCAAGTAATGTTTTCTTCTTTTTTCTTTTTTTCTGTCTCTGAGGTTGGGTACAGTGGCATGATCACAGCTAACTGCAGCGTTGACCTCCCTGGCTCAAGGGATCCTCCTACCTCAGCCTCCCAAGTAGCTGGGACCATAGGTGTGCATCACCACACCATCTAATTTTTTATTTTTTAATTTTTTTTTAGGGATGGGGTCTCACTATGTTGCCCAGGCTGGTCTCGAACTCCTGAGCTCAAGTGACCCTCCTGCCTCAGCTTCTCAAAGTGCTGGGTTTACAGGTGTGAGCCACCATGCCGGGCTCAAAGTAAGGTTTTCAACAGAGCCTTGAGGCTTAAAAATAAAGTTTGAAAAGAAGAGGTCTGCAGGATTAAATCCAGACAAGATCCTCCCTGGTCTTTGTCCTGTGTCCTCTTAGACATTCCCCAGCACATCCCGATAATCCAGTCAGGCCCTGTGACTTTCTTCTCTCTATATCAAAGTTTCTTTCTGTTCCATTTGCCTGGAATGTTCTCCCTTCTCTTCTCTGCATGGTAAATCTGTATTCTTGTTTTAAGATTCAGTTCAAATTTTGCCTTCAGAGTGCTCCCATTTCTGCCTTAGCAACAATTAGCCATAGTCCCACTGCATTTGTACATGTGTTGACGCACATTGCATTATTACATGTGTCTGAATCTTGGCTCAGTCTGCACACTCATAGAATATAGAGTCCCTGTCTTATTCTTTCCTCCTCCATCTTCCTCCAGGGCCTGGCATGCGTTGGCCACTCAATAAATATTTGATGGATGGATGCATAGCTGTTTAATTTACCACTAGATAGCAATTTGGCATTTTCCCAAACAGCTTTATTCAGAAGGAATTCAAAGAAACAGGCCCACATTCTCATAACCAGCTCAAGCAGCTCTATGTCAACAAAGAACATAACTACTTCTAACTACTTCTGTTTGGGTCTGAATTTTATTTTTTTAAAAAAATTTATGATTGCAACAACATTAAAAGACATATTGTATAGCGGACAATAGCAGTCTTTTAAATTGGCTTAGTTTGACCCTGCCCATCTGACTGGGTCATTTCTCCACTTTAAAATTTTCATGAAACTCCCTGTTGCCCATGGAGTTCAGAGGTTCCTAGGGCACCTCTAATGCTAAGGCCACCATGGAGGTCTAAATGGAATGGAAGTGGGTCAGGGTCCCACACCTTTTGCCCCACTCAAAAAGGTTCTGCAGAATCAAAGCGTTTTGTGGCTTAATTTATTTTCATTTGAATGGCTGTGGCTGAGCCTGACTCTCCAGGTTGTCATAGCTCCCAACACTTGCTACTTTCCCCCATCCATCTTCAGCTGCCTGATTACTGATATTATTTGAGTTTACAACTCAAAACTCACCCCTAACCCCAGCCCTCTAAAGCTATTTTCATTTTTATGAACATTTTTCCAGGCCCAGAGCACTATGACCCTTTTTATATATACTTGCAATTTTATTGCCTATACAATTTTATATTCTATTTTCTTCACTTAACTCTGTATCATAAATATTTTTCCATTCTGTGAGACACAGTCTTTCATGGTCACCTTTATGAATGCCAAGTTTTTAAGTTGGTTAGCTCTAACTTATTTAGGTCTTTCATTATTGTTATATCAACTTTTAATTTTTTTTTCCTCTTAGAAGTAATACTGTGTTGAAAATCTTCATACATATGACTTTTTCTAATAATAAAAATGTTCTTCATACTCCCATTCACAATTGCCACAAAAAAAATACCTAGGAATACAGCTAACTATGGAGGTGAAGAATCTCTGCAAGGACATCTACAAAACACTACTCAAAAAAATTACAGATGACACAAACAAATGGAAAAACATACTATGCTCATGGATGGGAAGAATCAATATCATGAAAATGGCCACCTCACCCAAAGCAATTTATAGATTCAATGCAATTCCTATTAATGAGATTCTTTACAGAACTAGCAAAAACTATTTTAAAATTCATATGAAACCAAAAAAGAGCCCAAATAGCCAAGGAAATTCTAAGCAAACAGAACAAAGTTGAAGGCATCACGCTACCTGACTTCAAACAATACTACAGGGCTACAGTAACCAAACAACGTGGTATTGGTACAAAAACAGACACACAGACTAAAGGAAGAGAACAGAGAATCCAGAAATAAGACCACACACCTACAGCCATCTGATCTAGGGCTAGGCTTACACACTTATTTTATTTTACTATACTTTAATAAATATACTCAATACATGTGCAGAACGTGCAGGTTTGTTACATAGGTATATACGTGTCATGGTGGTTGGCTGCATCCATCACCCCATCATCTGCATTAGGTATTTCTCTTAATGTTATCCCTCCCTTATCCCCCCAACAGTCCCCAGTGTGTGATGTTCCCCTCCTTCTGTCCATGTGTTCTCATTGTTCAGTTCCCACTTACGAGTGAGAACATGCAGTGTTTGGTTTTCTGTTCCTGTGTTAGTTTGCTGAGAATGATGGTTTCCAGCTTTATTCATGTCCTTACAAAGGATATAAACTCATCCTTTTTTATGGCTGCATACTATTCCATGGTGTATGTGTACACATTTTCTTCATTCAGTCTATCATTGATGGGCATTTAGGTTAGTTCCAAGCCTTTGCTATTGTGAATAGTGCTGCAGTAAATATACGTTTGCATATGTTTTTATAGTAGAATGATTTATAATCCTTCAGGTGTATACCCAGTATTGGGATTGCTGGGTCAAATCTAGAACTATTTCTAGTTCTAGATCCTTGAAAAATTGCCACACTGTCTTCCACAGTGGTTGAACTAATCTACACCCCCACCAGCAATGTAACAGTGTTCCTATTTCTCCAGCATCTGTTGTTTCCTGATTTTTTAATGATCGCCAATTCTAACTGGTGTGAGATCATATCTCATTGTGGTTTTGATTTGCATTTCTCTAATGACCAGTGATGATGAGCTTTTTTTCATATGTTTGTTGGCCACATAAATATCTTCTTTTGAGAAGTGTCTGTTCATATCCTTTAACCACTTTTCGATGGGGTTTTTTCTTGTAAATATATTTAAGTTATTTATAGATTCTGGATATTATCCCTTTGTCAGATGGATAGATTGCAAAAATTTTCTCCCATCCTGTAGGTTGCCTGTTCACTCTGATGATAGTTTCTTTTGCTGTGCAACAGAAGCTATTTAGTTTAATTAGATTCCATTTGTTAATTTTTGCTTTTGTTGCCATTGCTTTTGGTGTTTTAGTCATGAAGTCTTTTCCTATGCCTATGTCCTGAATGATATTGCCTAGGTTTTCTTTTTCCTTTTTCTTTTTTTTTTTTTTTTTTAGAGAAAGTCTCACTCTGTTGCCCAAGCTGGAGTGCAGTGGCATGATCTCAGCTTACTGCAACCTCCATCTCTTGGGTTCAAGTGATTCTCCTGCCTCAGCCTCCCTAGTGGTTGGGACTACAGGGATGCACCACCATGCTCAGCTAATTTTTGTATTTTTAGTAGAGACGGGGATTCGCTATGTTGGCCAGGCTGGTCTCGAACTCCTGACCTTGTGATCCACCCACCTCGGCATCCCAAAGTTCTGGGATTACAGGTGTGAGCCACCGCACCCTGCTGCCTAGGTTTTCTTCTAGGGTTTTTATGGTTTTAGGTCTTACGTTTAAGTCTTTGATCCACCTTGAGTTAATTTTTGTATAAGGTATAAAGAAGGGGTCCAGTTTCAGTTTTCTGCATATGGCTAGCCAGTTCTCCCAACACCATTTATTCAATAAAGAATCCTTTTCCCATTGCTTGTTTTTGTCAGATTTGTCAAAGATCAGATGGTTGTAGATGTGTGTTGTTATTTCTGAGGTCTCTGTTCTGTTCCATTGGTCTATATATCTGTTTTGGTAACAGTACCATGCTGTTTTGGTTACTGTGGCCTTGTAATATAGTTTGAAGTCAGGTAGTGTGATGCCTCTGGCTTTGTTCTTTTTGCTTAGGCTATACAGGCTCTTTTTTGGTTCCATATGAAATTTAAAGAAGTTCTGGCCAGGGCAATCAGGGAAGAGAAAGAAATAAAGGGTATTCAAATAGGAAGAGAGGAAGTCAAATTCTCTCTGTTTGCAGATGACATGATTATATATTTAGAAAACCCCATCATCTCAGTCCAAAACCTCCTTAAGCTGATAACCAACTTCAGCAAAGTCTGAGGATACAAAATCAGTGTGCAAAGCATTCCTATGCACCAATAAAAGACAAACAGAGAGCCAAATAATGAGTGAACTTCCACTCACAATTGCTACAAAGAGAATAAAATACCTAGTAATACAACTTACAGGGGATGTAAAGGACCTCTTCAAGGAGAACTACAAGCCACTGCTCAGGGAAATAAGAGAGGACACAAACAAATGAAAAAACATTCCATGCTCATGGATAGGAAAAATCAATTATCATGAAAATGGCCTTGCTGCCCATAGTAATTTATAGATTCAATGCTATCCCCATCAAGCTACCATTGACTTTCTTCACAGAATTAGCATCTTATATTCTTATATTATTACACATGTATGTTTTCTAGGGGTTTACTGCTTGTGTCTAATAATGTATATACTAACACAGTGTATGTAGGAATATGGTGTATAGGAATGTATTGTGCATAGTAATGCTACCGACCTTTGAATTTGGATACCAAACTGTCCTCTTTCTAAACTGGTTGATTTAGTTCCAAATGTACAGCAAAGTTTTTGTAAATATTTTTCTTCTCTTTTTCTGTAATTATTGTTCTTTAAATCTGTTACAGCTTGTCTAAGCAATATTATGTTATAATAGTAGCTATATTCTTTTTGGGGGCCAATTTTTGAAAAAAAGGTTTTAATGTCAATTCATTATTGGTTCATGATTTAAAATAGGTATCTTTATCAAATTAAGATAGTAAATAATATCACTCCAAGTAAAGGTTTTATCAGTTTTTCTCTTGATATATGTTGAAATTGATTATGTCATCTAATGTTAATACAATGTTAGTCTTTTACTTTTTTTTTTTTTTTTTGCATTTCTTGAGTAACCTTCATTAAGATCAAATTTGTCACATAGAATAATTAGATGGAGGCCGATCTTGTCTGTGCTTTGACGCAGTCAACATAGCTTGGGAATTATCTGTTCCTTGTGAGCTTGAAGGAATCCCTTAGATCTGTATGCCTTGCTCTTTGTGGGTATTGTGAATTTTTAAAAAATTTCTACCTCCATTACTGCTTTAATAGGGTTTCCTACCTCATTGCTTCATTTTTAAATATAAGATTTAATTAAAATCTGATATGTTTATTACAAAATATCATCCATTTCTTCAGGCTTTTAGTCAATTGGCATGTAATTAGATATAGTATTCCATGTAAGTGGTTTAATTCCTTTTGCTACTTAATATATGGAGTCAGACCTGAATTCTCATCCAGTTTTCTCCAGTAATTTATTGACTTTAACCAAGTAACTTAACTTCTAAAATCATTTCCCTATAAATAGAGGTCGTATTACTTAGAGTATAGGGTTGCTGTGAGGCTTACAGATGATATATGTGAAGTTCTTAGCACAGTGTCTGTCCTCAGTAAGTAGAAGATATTACACTGTTCTCTTTCCTAATGCTGTTTGTGTCCTTTTTTGTTGTTCTTTAATTATATTTACATGAGTTGTCTATATTTCATAGTCTTTTCAGTATTATCAGAAGCAACATATAAGCAATGGGGAGCCATTGAAGGAAAGAGTACCAGCTCCGGTGATTGTCTGAGCTTCATTTGTGGGTGAATCATCAAAAGATGGGTCTGTGCTGTGAGAAATGACAGAATTGACAAAGGGTCATCTAGACTCTTCTTGCCAAGTAAAATGTGGAAGTGTAGTCCTTATGTTCACAGTGAACACTGGGTCCAGCACTTGGGATAGTCTCTTTTTCAAGGGCTTCTGAGAGTGGGAAATTGACCAGGCCCCCAATTGTCCTGCGCCTGTGTCCAAGCCGTCAGGGCCTGGAAACAGAGATGCTGACAAACACCGTGACCCAGACTGAACCCAGCTTTCGAATAAGACAACAAAATGGGCTTTGTTCATCCTTTTGAAATGGAGCCCAATTATGTTTGATTAATAAATGAAACTCTGTGTCCAATTGGGGAGACACTGTAGAAAAAATGGTCAGAAAACACTTTGCGTAGGAAAAGGCTGATGAAGCTTTCATCACAGGGTTTTCATTTGCCTGAAGCTAGTCTAAGACAGAGAGAAATGTTCAGCCTCCAAATCCTTCTCTTGTTTCCCATTCCCTCTTTTTTTCTTAAATATGTTTAACTCTCCTGGTTAAGATTTATTTTTGGCTCCTTAGTGATGAATTTGTGTCATTTAAAGAAAAATGCACTATCAAAAACACTCCTAATCTATTTATAAATGTCAACAGAAAAGCAAGTCAAAGGTTGACAATAGTAATTAATCAAACGATATTTATTGAGCACTTTCTATGTACAAAGCACTGTGGTGTATGGTATGAAGGAAGAATAGGAAACAGTCTCTAGCCTCAAAAGTCCCTCAGTTGAGCTGAGGAAATAGCCAAATAATTGACTAGCTATAGTACAAGGGAAATGGAAATAAATATTAAAGTCAGGACATAAGCCATGCTATATAGAAGTACATATCCGAGGGATGGATTAGCAAGGACTTCACGAGCAAGTTGCCTTTAAGTTGCATCTTGAAACGTAAGTAGGCTTTTTATAAGGATGTGTTCCCTTAGATTTTTAGGTGAGCCAGCCAGTGCACCTATTATGCCCCAGATGTCGGCAAACACAAGCAACTATTCTAAGCTAGTCCACCAGACCCATGTGTGCACGCAAACATACAATCATGTTGCTCCCAGGTCACCTGTGGTTACTTTCCTATTCCTCATTGCATTTGTCCGATCCAAATGCTTACTCCCAGATATTCCTCTGAACATCTTCAATTTGATGACCTCCAAAGCTTAGCTTCTTAGATCTGGTCCCTTCTACATGGCTTTTGGTTTTGCCCCCTTCCTTAAGTTTTAGTCTTATACTCCATGTTGTCCTGGGGGATCTCAGCTCTGGACCTCTGCCATAGGGTCCCCATCCCTAGCCAGACCAAATCTTGGAATGAGGAAGACGTTGGAAGAATTTCCTGTATTATCCACCCAGGAGTTGTATAGGTAATACAGGTTCTCCTCCACCCCTCCACTCCCTGGCCCCAGGTAAGATGATGCTCAGAATAAAAACATGGGCTTGCATAAATAGGTGATTCCCTTCACAGCTTGCTCATTACCAGAATGGAAAACAGTCCTTCTAGCTTGGAGTTCAGAGGCTTCCCCTATATGCATCTTTCCAAAGATACTAAGACAAAAAGAGATCCAAGTAAATTTCCAGGTTTCTCCAACACTTGAAGTATACATTTCATATTCTTAACCACCTTGATGGACATGTTGGCCTGTATCTCCCACACATCAAGGAGATAAAGAGTGAGATGATGTGCCATGGAGTTCCACCTGCTATGTCAACCGTCAGGCTAGAAAAACTGGGGGCTGTGAGTCAATTCCAGGAGCGCCTCAGAGGGCTGCCTTAGAATGAATCAGCCAGGGTGACTGGAACCTTGTACCATTTCCAGCTGGCAAATTTATTAATAAAATAAGTACAGTCTCAAGCCAAATCCTCTTGCCCCTGTAACAGGCTCCTCCTATAAGAGAGAATGAAGGGGATGTGTCTGTTGGAATGCTTACAGGCCATCAGTAACACAAAGCCTAACCAAGAGTGCTTTAAATTATATAGACTTTTACTGTTTTATTAAATGAAAAGTTTGGAGATAGGTTATTCCAGGGTTAGTAGAGTGGCTCATTCATGTCATCAGGGACTAAGAGACTTTCATCTTTCCACTCTGCCTTTGTTTGTTATTTTTTTTAAGAGATGAGAATCTCACTATGTTGTTCAGGCCGGAGTGGCTGTTCACAGGCAGGATGATAGCGCACTACAGCCAAGAACTCTTGGGCTTAAGCAATCCTCCCACCTCAGCCTCCCAAGTAGCTGGGACTACAGGCATGCACCACACCCAACCCACTCTGCCATTTGTAATGTGTCATCGGTGGCTCCTTTATGGCCACATGATCAGTATTAGCATAGTAGCTCCACACATTGCCTCCTTAAGTGACCTCGGTGATTTCTTCTTCTCAGAGTGCTATTGGCCAGGTTACTTGTGGTATTCAAATACAAATGGGCTGGTCTAAAGGGTCTGAGATGGTATTATTCACATGACTGGAACCTTCAAGGGGTATCTTGAAGGCAGGAATGGCAACTGAAGTGTCTACATGGCTCTTCAGCATGGTGGTCTCAGGGAGTCAGACTTTCTACATGATGGCTCGGGGTTTTCAAAGACAGTGTTACAAAAAACAGAAAGTGGAAGCTGCCAGTGTCTTAAGCCTGGGCCCAGAAACTGGCTAAAGCAGTCACAAAGGCCCCCACATTCAAGGAGAGAGAACATAGACCCCCATCTCATAATGGGAGGAGTGTCCAAGAATTTAGTTATTTTTGGGTCACATGTAGGTTATAAGTTAAGCTGTTATAATAAAGAGACCCAAAATATACTGACTTAAATAAGATTAAAGTATTTTTCCTTTACGCATCACAGTTTAGAGGTGAGCAACGCAAGACTGGTGGTGTGTTTCCGCCAGACAACTCCCAGATCTGGGTCCGGGACGCATGCTTTGGTTGCTACTTCTACTCGAGTGGTGGGAAAGGGAAAATGAGAATTGTGGACAAATAGCTTCCTTGTAAAAGAGGATCCAAAAGTTATACACATCCCTTCTGTTGGCATCACACTGGCTAAATATTAGTCACATGGCCACACCTGTCTGTAAGTTATTTCCAAATAGAAGATAGGAAAAATGGGTATTGGGGATAATTGCTTCTTGGTTTCTCTTCACAGCCCAAAAAGAAATAGATAGTGGTGGATGAGATTCAACTCTAAACAATGAAGTTGGTATCTATGATGATTTATGAATCAACCTGGTGGGGGGTTTCATATCTAGGGCTGGGTGGTGAATCATAGGGTGCTCTGAACATATCTTGAAGTATTGGGCTATTCACCAAACAGATGCAAATAATGCACAGATACCTCCCTTCATAAGGAATAGCTGCCTATTTGAAGCTCTCACTGGATGGTAGTGGAAATGATCAGTTGGGTTTGCTTGGTAGGGTACTCCTTAGAAATAACTAATGAGATTCTTTATTGTTTTAGTCTGTTTTCTGTTTCTACAATAGAATACCACAGTTGGCCTCACGGTTCTGGAGGCTGGGAAGACCAAGAGCTTGGTGCCAATATCTGACAAAGGTCATCCCATGGCAGAAGGCAGAAGTGATTGATTACATGAAACAGAGGCACCAGAGACTGAACTTACTTTACAACAACCCACTCATCAAATAACTGACCCACACGCAATAACAACATTAATCCATTGATAACCCAAATTACCTGTTATTGGACCCCACCTCCCAACAAGGTTGCATTGGAAATTAAGTTTCCAATACATGAATTTTGGGGGGATACATTCAAACCATAACAATTACTCCGAACTTCACAAAGACCACAAAAGAATTAGCTGATAAAGAATGAGCTAAATAGTCAACCATAAATATAAAGCAGCCTAACTATAGTGTTTAAAGCATTACTATGGGGCAGATATAGCAACAGCACCAGCCTGATCTAACCAAACAACCCCCCCTTCAGTAGGATACTGGTGAAGCCATTCCCTAGGAGAAGACGGCATGCGTCATGGGTATTTGCTGGACTTTCTTCTGCCTTATCCCAGGTTCAGAAAAACTCAGTGAACCATTTTTACATCCTACTCCAAAGCAGATCAGATTGTCTTGCTTGTATCAAATCTAATGCTTCCACGGGGAGAGCTCTCCGTTTCTGCCTGCAAGTGCTCACAATTCAGTTGTTTCAGCCAGCACCAACATTTGTTTCTTAGATCTAAAAGTCGCCCTATTCCTGTCTGCTTTATATATTGGAGTTCTGAGTATACTTTTGTTTAACGAAATGTGTTCCGTTACTTAAACAACAACAACAAAGATTGATAGCTATTAGCTTAGGAGGCTTCTAGAGCTCAGTGCACAGCCAGCTCTTGCTCTCTCATATATTTTTACAAATATCTTCCAGAAATAAATGGCCTTTCCACCGACTCTTGAGGGATAATTTTAATAATATATTTGCAGAAATATTTGAAATGGAATAAGGGTATTATGACTCTAGACTTCACTTATTTATTGTTGAATCTTTGTAGCTTCTGTATTAGAAAGAAAAAACACTTTTTTACTGAAGACACAGTATGTCAGAAAAAAATGTGGATTTTTTTTACTTAGGAAGACTTGTGTTTAAATATAATTTGTGCCACTTATTAGCTCTGTGATCTTGGGCAAAATATTGAGATCTCTGAGTCTCCATTTTTTCATGTATAAAATAAAGATAATAATTTCTGCAATACAGTGCTATTATAAGAATAGTTAGCTAATTTATGTAAAGTGCTAAGCACAGTGCCTAATACTATTTTAACTGCTATTTATTGAACCCATACTATGCGGCAGATACTGTTTAGGTCAATGGTTCTCCCTTGGGGACTTGTTAGAACTGCAAATTTTTCATCAGGCCCCAGCCAAGACCTATTGAATCGGAAACTCTGAGGGTAGAGCTCAGCTATCTGTTTTATAAGACCTCCTGGTGATTCTGATAGACACTAAAGTTTGCAAACCACTGGTCTGAGTGTCCAAGAAATGGAATGTAGGATTATCATTCGTATTACACCACAAATAATAATTTGTGCTGAAACAAATACAGATATGCCCTCTTCCATTTCATTTGATGACAGCCCCAGATTTTTCCCACCTTTGTCATATCTGTGACCATTCCTTACAAGGAGAGAGGCAACTTGAGAAACCCAAATATCTTACCTCCTTCTCCCTTCTGAGTTCTCTTTTCCTCCCCTAAAGGGTCTGCATCCTGCCTATGTCAAGCAGTTTATGAAATACCCGGTGAGAACTCAGCCACTCCAGAATGAATAGCTCCTCTTGAATGCAGCCCCAGCACTTGGAGTCAATATCCCCCTGACTTGTCATTATGTGTTCCCATCGGTCCCCCTGATAAAATATGATCTCCCTGAGGGCAGGAACAACATCTTAATGATTGCTATATCCCCAGCACTGAGTACACATAATAGTCACCTAATAAATGAGTGGCAAATGAATGAAGTGTCAGCCCCAAATCAGAGGGGCATTTGTTCCTGGAGCATTCAGGTGTTAGGCATGCCCTAGCAGCCAGTATATTTCTGGTCGTGGTGACAGGTAGGCAATGTGATTGCCTAGAGACCCATGAAATGTTACCTGAGCCATGTCTTCATTCATCCATAGGTTCAGTTCTGTGCCACAAGGAAAGCTGTGTGACAGTCTCATGGCAGATCAGACTCATATTAGGAACAGCCTAGAAAAGCAAACTGCAAATATCCATTTCTTTTCTGTGTCATAATTTGTTTTCCCAGTTGCTGGCGAGGTTGAAATGAGCTCTGTCTGTTGACAATTTGGATAGAATAACCTTTCTGTTTCATGAATTCTGAACAGTGAAGGACTGAATTCTGCTCTGGGCTGTGGAAAAATAACAAAGCACTCAGTGGGATAGGTGGGAATGGAGCGTAGACTTAGCTGAGGAAGAATTTGGCCCTGCTCTGGGGCTATCTCTGAATTTATTATTCCTGCCTTCCATGTCTTTTCATGCTGGGTGTGTGTAGAAAGCCATCCTGCTTACCATTTGTTCCCCACCCACTGCCACCTATGCTGTGAGCCATTCATCTAATCCACTTAGAAGACCCAGAATGAATATAGATTTCTTCTTTCACACATTAATTTATGGAGCTTTCCTATTTCTTCTCACTGCAATGTTTCTACCTACTGCAGTCACATTCAAGTTTATTGAAAAGCAGCAGGTAATTCATCCTTTGCTAGAAAACTTTTACAATTAAATTCAAACTATAAGGAAAAAGTTATCCTAGTTTCAGTGTCTCTCTAAATCAAAGTGTAGACAGTATGTAGTGGGCTATGGTGAGAGGCCCCCGTAATGAGGAAAGCAGATACCCTCTAAGAGCTGAAGGGGAAAAATCGATGCAGATAATATGAGTTAAACTACATACAGAAGTGACCCTAAGATCTGGCTTTTAAGTGGATGATGGCCAAATTCCAATGATCACAACTGGTATAAATCCTTTAAGGTTGAATGTCATAAAACTGCCACCTATTTGTGTCATATTGTAGCCTGGTTGAAGAAAGATCTAAGTAGGAGAGAGTGGTCTGCATGACCTCTAGAAAGAGAGGAGGAGTTTGTCACAGTCTCCTGTGCAGTCCAAGAAAGAAGGTAGCATGACCAGATGACATGATGTGTTTATCTGCAAGGCAGGTCTATTCCCATAATGGGAGGTAAATGCGTTTGACTTAGATAGTTCTGCGATGTCCATAAAAACCATTCAGCTAAACACCGTTGCTTCAACTCTATGCTTCCCAGGCAACATTCTGTTAAGATTATGGCTTATCATGAAGACTATTCTCCAGCCTAGGCAACATGGTGAAACCCCATCTCTACAAAACACAAAAATTAGCTGGGCATGATGGCATGTGCCTATAGTCCCAGCTACTCAGGAGGATGAGGTGGGAAGATTGCTTGAGCCCAGAAGGTGGAGGCTGCAGTGAGCTGAGATTGCACCACTGCACTCCAGCGTGGGTGACAGAGTGAGAACTTGTGTCAAAAAATAAAAGACTTCCCTGCACATGGAGGCTGTGTTGCCCTGCACCCATAAGTTGACACAGAGTCCACTTGGCATTCCTGTTTCTCACTGTTGGGCATGTCTTCTACATCTTGAAAGTTTGGATAGTATTAACCAGTTCCTCTAGTTGAACCCTTCTGCATCAAATTCAAGATCTGGACCAGGAAATAATAGAACTATACTCTGGACATGGTTCAGCCAACATCCTAGGTGACAAAGCTCTTGAATTCAACTATGAGAAGGTGATTTTTCTTCCCTATCTCTGTCTTCAGAGGACCAGTGTTAAAGTTGTATGATAATCACAGCCTTTTTTTTTTAATTCTTACTAAGGTGACATTGTTAGGCTGTTTTAAGCAATCCTTTGAAGTGGCTTTTCCTCCCAAATTTTCTAATTTTTGTTCATTATATATTTGAAAAGAAATTCAAATTGCCTGATGATAGAAAATGAAAACATGACAAGCTATAAACTCTGACCTTAAAAGCATCTCTAATATAGCATCATAAAATATAATTAGAAATCCATTTCAACATCACGTTACAGATCTATGACTTAAAGGTAATTTCTGTCATTTAAATATGAGGGTGAGCTGATGGCTGAATTGGATTCTTAGGAGAAAAATAATTTCTTCTGCATTAGGAGTTATTAGTTTAATTGAATAATATCTGGATCATACTGGTGGTAATGTTAATGTTATTACCCATTATCTTGGTGATGGTCACACCACTGTTTCCAGGAAAAATATAGCCCATTAAGTGAACAGGATTAAAATAGAAACAAAACGGCAAGGTTTTCATGGCTCATTATGCCAAGGTCAAGACAAAGGAATGGCCCCGACCTTGAAATGGGACAGAGGACCCAACCTGAGCTCAATGCCTCAAAGAATTCCAAAGGAAGTTCTTTCAGGCATGACAGTCCTTGGGTTTCCTCAACATGTTTTTCTGAACATTTATACTCATTAGTTTATTCATTTATTCACTTACCCATTCATTCATTCAACCAACCCATTCATTTACTCAACCAACATATTCTGTGCATCCTTCTGAAACCATGAATGTTGTTAGATCATGGAGAGACAAAGATGCCTTAGTTAAGGAGAGAGAGTCAAGGCTTATTCAGAACCTGCTATATCTCAGACAGTATAGTGGGAGACTTTAGACAATAACTGTTTTATTCTTCACTAGAATATTATACTCATTTTATACATGAAGAAACAGGTTCAGACAGGTAAAATGACTTGCCCAAGGCCTAGAAAGGGAAGGAGTCAGAATTCAAACCTAGACCTGTCTTAATTGAAGGCATAGGCTATTTCTACTATACCAGGAATTTGGTCTTAGACATAAACCCATTTTTTTAAAATTATAGTACAGTGTGATAAGTGGGATACACAATCATATAGAGCAAGACAGCTGCTATCTTGAAAGCTAGATTTCCACTCTGAGGGGACTCACCTGACATTTTTAGGTAATAAGAAATGTCTACATGACCCTAATGTGTCCTCTGAATCTCTTCTTCATCCTCAGCCCTACACCCAGCTCTCCCTCCATCTCCTTCTTATCAAAAACCTGTTCTCTGCTCCCCCATCCTTGCAAGTAAAGGGCATTTGTTCTACCACACCCTACATGATGCAGGGTAAGAGGAAAGGTCAGTCTCCACCTCATTTTCATCACCCTCTTGCATCTCATTAGAACCCTGATCCTGTGAGCCCCCTAATGCCCAGCCACTACCAGCATCTGTCCTCCTGGTCTCTGCTACCTACCAGCCTTCTGGTCACTCCAGCCTTAAATGAAGATACTGGCTCTGGGATCACTGTCTTACCCAACCCAAGTCACCAGCTCTTCCTGGGACTAGGACCACTTTAGCTGCTATGAGTACTGGAGTCATGTTGGCGCCATAAGGTATTTTATCATCCTGTGAAGTCAGTTGGAAACTCAATGACAGGTGATACAATGGCTTAAGCCATTTCAAAGAATATTTCTGACAAAGCTTCATGTAAGTATGAAAAAAAAATTCAAACTCTGCCTTTTCCCATTATAACATTTCATAATCTCTTCCTTGTTTTGTCCCTGTACCACTACCTCCATTATCACCATAACTGAGGTCTCAGGTTGTGACAGGCAGCAGAGGCATCACATGACAGGGGACCTGGTTAGGAAATCCGTATCCTCATAGGTTGCACTTTAACATCTCCTTCTTGAGCTGTCTTGATATTTTGAGACATATGGCAAAGATTTCCATGTGCTGTTCCAGTGACCAGAACCACCTTGAAAACATATTAAAAACTATAGATTCTGTGCCCCACCCAGAAATCCCAATTTAGTGCCCTGAGGTGGGGCCTGAATATTAGTAGACTTAGAAAACCTCCAGCTGATTCTGAAGCACAGCTAATTTGGGAGCATTGACACATAGCCACTGCCTGTGAACCTGGATGTTCCCAAATCTTGATACTAATTGAGTGGCTTGAGTCTTCCCGCAACTGTATGTACATCATCATTAGGTCAGAAAAATACCTCCAGCTTCTAGCTTAATGTTGCCCTCTCCTTTCCCACCACCAGTAATATGCTAGTAAATGTTTAACAATAGGCTCTCTGAAAAAACTTGAGCCCTGATTTATAATGTTTGCCAGTTACCATGGTGTAAATACTTCTACCAGGGCTAATTTCCAACTACGAGTGTGATGCCACTGAACGTAGAATTGGGAAAAGATGTATGTAATCAACATTCATGAGCCAGATGTCAGCTCCAGCACATCACTCTCCCACCTACCCCTTACTGATTCCCAAAGATCAAACAAACTGCACCCAAGAAACAGAGAGGTCTCTCTCAGATCCTACAGCACAGTCAGAGCCTCTCAGAAGTAAGTTTGTTTCCATTTTAAAAAAAAATATATGGCATATTAAAAAGTGGAAAAAGTGGGCTGGACATGGTGGCCCACACCTGTAATCCCAGCACTTTGGGAGGCTGAGGCAGGCGGATCACTTGAGGTCAGGAATTTGAGACCAGACTGGCCAACATGGTGAAACCCCTTCTCTACTACAGATACAAAAATTAGCCAGGTATAGTGGCACATGCCTGTGATTCCAGCTACTTGGAAGGCTGAAGCAGGAGAATTGCTTGAACCCGGGAGGTAGAAGTTTCAGTGAGCCAAGATCACACCACTGTACTCCAGCCTGGGTGACAGAACCAGACCCTGCCTCAAAAATAAATAAAAATAGACAAAGTGCTACTACAGGATTGGCAAAATTACAATAATGTTTTAACACCAAACTACAGTGTAATAAAATTGTATCAATCTCAAGATTATTTATAAGAATTATAAAAATATTCATTTATACTTCACCATAAATGGGGTTGATTGGTAGCAGGACATGTGGAAAGCTGTAAGATGAATGTCATTCAGTCCTGTCAGTGTATCTCTGGAGAAAATGCCAGACTCTTATCTGAGGCTTTTGTGAGTGTGAAAACTGGGGCACACCCCTCAACACACCGAGTCCTGTCTCCACCCTTCTACCTCCCACCCTCACACCCTCCCTTTCAATCCATGAGAGACCCTGGTTTTCTTCCTCCTACCTTCTGTTCTTTGCCCCTCAGGAATTTCCAAAGCTAGGTGGCCTGCCACTGGGTCTTATCTGGGTCACAAAATAGCCAAGTGACAAGAATTAAATGTAACAAGAAAACACCGGGGAGTCCAGGTCCCTTCTGCACCACTGAGGACCTGCAGTTAGTTACTAATGACGGGCTCTTTTATCTGGCTCCAGTCTGGCAAAGGATCTGGCGGAGAATTCTTTCTGGCTTTCATTTTCCTTATTTCTCTGAGCCATTTCTGGCAGGAACATTATAAGCAAATCAAGTTTTGATCAGTTGAAGCCTATTTGAAGGCTCTAGGAGCTGCTGCTGATTCATTCATTTATTAAACAAACATTGATTTAATACCTCTCTTGTGCCAAATCCTGTAGTAGACAATGAGGAAGAGGGGTAGAGAGAGGAGCTGAATAACACACAGTTCCTCCCCTTGAAGCACAGAGAGTGGAGGAAGCAGATACATGATATGTAAGGGGATAACTGCAGTCCAGTGAGGCAGATCCCATGATGGGGACAACATAGGGTACCTTGGAAGCACAGAGGAAGGGTTGCTGTGCTAAACTGAGTGGTCAGGAGAGCCTTGAACTGCATTCTCAAGGACAAGGAGTCATTACCTAGGTGAGAAAGGGTTAACAGGATTAAAAGGGAAATGGTGATTTATGCAAAGGTGCAGAAGCTTTAAAAAAAAAAAAAAAAAAAAAAAGCTATGTGGTTCAGGAAACTGCAAGTAGTGTGTCTTTGATATCAGAGGACCCTGGGTTCAGAGGCTAGTTCCTTTGCTTATTAGCTACATAAATGGGAGTAAGTTATTTAGCTTCTCTAAGCTACAGTTTCCTCAACCGGAAACCCTACCTTAAAGGACTGCTAGTATGCAGATGAGATCATGCAGGTAGCACTCTCCTGTGTAGCATAGAGGCCATACCCAGTACTTGGCAGCTAGTTTGGTGATGAGAATGAAGATGAGAATGGTGGTGGCTGGCATAAAGGATACAGGTAGCGTCAAAGATTGAGAGAGATATGAGGCGGGAGAAGGAGGCAGGGCCAAAGGGTGAAACCCTGGCCTCTGTGCTGAACAAAATTGAGCTTTACTCCTAAGGCCAAAGGAAGAATTTCAAGAGTGGAGTAGCCTGATCAAGTGTCTGTTTTAGAAAGTTCCCTCTGATGGACCAGGTGCAGGGAGTAAAACAGGAGGGAAGAACTGATTTTGGAGGTTCTTGCACTAATGTAAAGACATGATGAAGGCAATAGATTTGGCAGGGATGGAGTGACCCAGGCCTCTCCAGGGTGTGGCTGAGGACACCATTCCTTATGATTTCTCGGACTTTGGATGTGAATTTTCCTAAGCCAGGTCTGCTAACTCACAGCAGGGCCCAGCTGCATGGAGGAATGTGGAATCCAGGCTATTATCATTAGAATGAAGCTGCTTCATTGAGTCCATAAATGTCATACCAACATGTCTGTCTTTCTGGCTTACCATGTAAAAAGTAACAATGAAAATCTGTGGGTGGTAGGATTATGAATTGTTTTTATGTTATTCCTTTTGTCTGTCTCCATTTTCTAATTGTTCTACAAAGAACATATTTTGTATAAGAAAAAATCCATTATAAAAATGTTTTTTGAAAAAACTAAACTATACATAGTTTCCATCCACACAGCATCCTCTCTCCTTATTACCTGAGTAAGGAAATGCTTGATTGAGTTAGAAATGGGGTTGTTATAGGATCCAGCTTCAAACTTCTAAGCTATTTATTTTCTTCTTTTGCTTTGGAGATTGTGCTGTGCCAATGAAGGTAGACTGAAGACATGTGAATAGTCTCAAGTTTGAAAAGTAATCGTTGTTGTTATTGTTACAGCTTTAAGCATGGGTTATTTCCATGATTTGTATTTCAGGAAACCTCAAGTACAGGAAAATTGCCCAACAGTTAGAGAAGATTAGATTATTGATACGCTCTTTTTAAAGAAAATAAAATATCTTATCAGAACGAAGTCCAAGTGACAATAATATCACCCTATATCTCCTGGGTTACAACAGTAAGGAGCTGAAAGTGAGCTCTGGTTTAAGCATGTGACGTTTAAGAGTACTGCCGACAGGGGTCTAACAGCTGAGATTTTTCAGCACCATGTTCTAAAGCACTTTCTTGCCTTGCCTAAATCAAATATTTGTCTATATAATGTCTTAGACATTATATGCATCATTGGGCCAGCTTCCTAAAAGGTGGCATTTTGATTACAATCTTCAATTTGGATTTTTAAAAATTTGTAATACTAATAATGACAAATAGTGCATGTAGTTTTATGGTTCATAAAGTGTTATAACATTTAGTCTTTACAGCTTTAAGTATCTGAGTTCACTTTAGCCCATTTTAGAGATGAGAAAGGTAAGGATTAGAGAAGCTTACTGACTGGACTGATATCACATAGCTAGGAAGTAGAGAGGCAAGATTCAGCGATACATCGCTAGGAAGTAGAGACACAAGCTCTTCGAACTTGAATAGCAATGCCCCTTCCACTGCTCCCTTCTAATGACAGGTTTCAGTTACAGATGCCCCTTTACCCATAATGGGGTTACTTCCCAATGAACCCATTGGAAGCTAAAAATATCCTAAGCAGAAAATTGGCAGTTTTTTTTTAAACATAATGGGATGTGAAAACATAAAACACAATATCCAAAAAACACTGTTGTAGAGTATCAGTTGTTTACCCTTGTGATCAAGTAACTGGGAGCTGTGGCTCACTGTTGCTGCCCGGCACTCCAAGAGTATCATACCGCAAATTGCTAGCCCCAGAAAAGATCAAAATTTGACATACAATTTTTACTGAATGCATATAGCTTTCACATCACCATAAAATCAAAAATTGTTAACTGTTTTTAGTCAGGGACTGTTTGTATTTTATTTATATTAGACTCACTAAGCAAAAAGGCAAGTGGGGCCCACAGGAATTACACCCGTTCCTGTTGCTTTTGTAACAAATTACCCACAAATCTGGTGCCTTAGGGTAACACAAATCGGTTCCCTTACAATTCTGGAGGTTAGAAGTCCAAAACGAGTCTAATAGGGCTGAAATCAAGATATAGACAGAGCTGGTTCCTTCAGAAGGCTCCAGTGTGCACTCAGTTGCTGCCAGCCTTCCTTGGCTTGTGGCCACATCATTCCAGTGTCTGCTTTCATCATCACATTGCCTTCCCCTCTTCTTTGGTCAAATCTCCCTGTGCCTTCCTCTTGTAAAGACACTTATATTTAGAGCCCACCCTGATAATCTAGGACAAGCTCCCCATCTCAAGATTGTTAACAATATCTGCAAGGCATGTTTGGACATATAATGAAGCATTCCCAGGATCCAGGGATTAATATGTGGAGATTTTTTTTTGTGGGGGGGGGGGGCATTATTCAACCTACCATGGTAATATTCATTTCATCCATTTATTTAGTTATTTTTGTAGGATGGAGTCTCACTATGTTGCCCAGACTGGTCTCAATCTCCTGGCCTCAAGTGATACACCCACTCAGCCTCCCAAATAATGGGGACTTCAGTCACAAGCCACCACTCCCAGCTTTATTTCATTTATTAAGTGGTCCCTGAATGTAAGATTCCCTGAATTTAAATTTAGGCCATAGCTCTTCATAGTTTTCTATTTTAACCTTTCACTTTTATGTGCCTTGAAGCCTTAGTATTTGTTTGCTTGCTTGCTAGCTTTTAAGCAAATTTAACTCTGACTTTCTGTTGAAAGTAACTTACCCAAAACCCCTCCTCCTGCATCTGTCAGGGATGGATGCAGACAGCTGGCTTTTTCCAGGCCAGGCTTGGGAAGGGCTTACAGAGAGGTGTATTCTTTACTGTTCAGCCTCTTCTACCTACTGCCATTTATTGATCACTTAATATGTCAGAAACTTTGAAAGCATTCTACATTTACAGCTCATTTGTATCTTAGAACAGGCCTTTGAGGTAGATTATTATCCCCATTTACCAATGAGAAATCAAGGCTCAAAGAGTTAAGTAACATACCCAAGGTTACGCAGTTAAGCCAGAGAGCCTCCAAAACCCAGCCTCTTAATACTGTGCTCTTGCAAAATTGGATAATTCCCAAACTGGGTAATGTATGGACCTCTTTTAAAGGGCATATACAAGCTCACAAACCCCCAGGGTTGAGTTTTAAGGATTTTCATCATATTATTATTTAAATATGTACAAAGATAACCAGATATGAACTCCTTATGCTTATAGCTCTCATAAGACTATAAAAACAAAATAGCATTACTAATAATAACACAAATAAAACTCCAAACACTTTAAATGCTAATTAAGAACATTGCTTTAATGTGATGGGTGATGCTGTTTTGCTGAAATTAAATGCTCACAGTCTCGATGCGATGCTGACCCCGGGTGGCCGGGGTCCTTCCAAGTTTGGTATGCACACACCAAGGCCCTCTGGGCTAACTCAGTTCTCCCACTGTTCTTTCAACACTGAAACACATTGTTCAGGCAGCAGCACACATATCCTTTGGGCTTTACCTAGCAAAAATGTCTTTGATTTGTTAACTCTGCCGTCCTTTTATTCCACTCTCGTTAGCAGCTGGGTACTCTGGGAAGTAGACCTGAGCCAAGATTAGAGTGCAGGAAGTTACTAAGGAATGTTCTCAGGAACCATAGCTGTGGGAGGGAGGGCAAGAAAGCATGATGTGCAGAGGGAGAAGCTGAGCTGTGCTGCAGGCCCGGCAAAGACCTCTGCCAACCAACCCACTGAGCTGGGGGGCTCTTCAGTGTTGCCTGCCTTGGGGATGAGAGCACTGACCTTTGTTCCCCTGGAGGATCATCAGATGAGGGTCACCCTGGAAGGAAATGTGGCCTCACATTAGGCTGTGGTATCGAGCCAATGCCAAAGAACTGACAGCTAAGAGCCAACTTTTAGCATCATCCCTGCAGCTGGAAAGTAAGTCCTTCACTCCTGAAGACGGATGTGGGCAGAACATCACAGTGTCTACCACACTAACCCACAATAAAGTTGTATAGGACAACAGTGAGATGTAAAAACAAATGCATTCCAGCCACTAAACTTGCTGGGGATGCTTGACTAGATCTTTGAGATGATCCTTAATAGGTACACAATCTATCTTTTTGATTCTCATAAAAATATAAATATAAATGTTTAAATTCCCACAGAGAACTAAGAAGGTGCTAACAACATATTTACAGGCCCCTAGAGATCTTCAGAACCTACTCTGAGAAAAATGAATGTTAGGAAGCTTCCACCCCAGTTACCTCTGCTGGGATTGCTGCATATACCTGTGATATCTCCGTGGTGTGGCAATCACAAAGTTTTATGAATACTACTTTGGGTGGCAGTAATCATGATGGCCAGATCGTCTCACAATTCACATGTAATATTTGGGAGTAAAAACTTTATTGAACGTTGATTCGACATATTTGATCATGCACATACTATGAGATGGGTACTTTGCTAGACACCTGGTGGGGAACACACTTTTATATGAGTGAACAAATAATCATGGAAAAAGAGGATCTGAGCATCTGGGGACATCCATAAGCCTTTTCAGAGGAGGAATGGCTTGAAGGGACAAGGGCTGGAGCATTCCAGACAGAAGGAGCCAACGCAAAAGCAGAAACCTTGGGGTATCTGGGCATGACAGATGGAGATTTGGCCGAAAGGTAGGCCAGGCAGTAGTGAGAGGTCGCACTGACAGAAGCAGGGCGGGGAGCCTGCCGGCATGACTAAGTCACCAGAGGCACCCCCTTCATTACTATTCACCTGGCCCTGACTTACACCTTCTCATTTAACCTTCATGCACTGTGATTAACCCACTAGAGAACAAGCTCCACAAGGGCAGTCAGTCTGGTCTACTCCCCTGTGCTGAGAGCCCAGCACAGTGTCTGACCCAGAAAGGACATGTGTTTTACAGACAAAGAGTCAGGCTCAGAGAGGATAGCACGTTCCCCAAACTTGTGCAGCATGTAAGTGACCAAGCCAAGAGATGAGCCCTCAGTCTGCCTATTCTACCTCACCGCTCTTCAACTCCTGCTCCAAGATGCCACGAAAATAACTAGAAGAGGGTTTTCATAGTCAGAGAAACTTCTGTTACCATGGGAAACCTGGAAGAGAGGCCAGCCTCTGTATGTGTCTGTGTGTGTGTTTCTCACATTCCTAGTATAGACACCCTTTAGTGTCAGCCGCACACAAAATTTCTCCTGTCATCTCCCAAGCCTCTCCTCAAACCTCAAATATGTGGGGTACTTGAGAATGAAAAGAGTTAAGCTTTCACAGCTTAGGAGAGCTGTTACTTTGCATTTAAATAGCAGCATTTAAGAAAGCAGCATTCCCAGGATCTTTATTTGATACTAATGTGCTGAGCACCTTAAGGCACACTTACTTCTCCCTGGTTCAGGTCACTTGGAGCTTCATTACTTAATAATTTGAAAGCTTTTTATGGAAATCGTTGATAAAGGGAGACGATGAAGTGAAATGTTATTACATTTAAGGACCCAGCAAACTACGCTGCCGGAATAACACCTGGATCAGACATTTTAAGTAAAGAAAGAGGAGAAGGAGATCTTGGTGTGCAGATAAATTCTCATTTCTTTTCAAGCTGCTGTTACTTTAAAGATACTCCTTGCCTAACAAAGCCTAGCAGTCTTTAAAATTGTCAAGTAAAGAACCCATCAGCTATCATGAATTCTACCCCTGCCATGGCACGCTGTCCCTCTGCCCACCTTCCCAGCCGCTGCGTTGGCTCCAAGCCCGTAGGCTCTAGACGTCTGCCCTACTGCACAGGCAGGCTCAGCCTCACACAATGCACCTCAAAAGCCTTCATGGCTATCCAGTTGAAAAAACCCTGGGAAATAGGCTTGGATCTGACCTTTTCTTTTTACTTCCCATTTTTCTCTCTCTCTCTTTCTTTCTTTCTTTCTTTCCTTTTTTTTTTTTTTTTTTTTTTTGGTGGTGTTGAGACAGGCTCTCACTCTGTCACCCACACTAGAGTGCAGTGGCACAATCACAGCTCACTGCAGCCTCAACTTCGTGGGCTCAAGTGATCCTCCCACCTCAAGCCTCCTGAGTAACTGAGCAGCTGGGACTACAGGTGTGTGCCGCCACACCCAGCTAATTTATTTTTTATGTTTTATTTTTATTATTTGTAGAAACGAGGTCTCACTATGTTGCCCAAGCTAGTCTCGAATTCCTGGACTCAAGCCTTGGCCTCCCAAAGTGCTAGGATTACAGGCATGAGCCACCGTGCCCAGCCTCCATTTTTTAATGGCAATATATTCACATGGTTTGAAATTCAAAAGTTGTATAAGGGTACACAGTGACAATCCTCATCCTTTTCCTTGCTCCCAGGTTACCTAGTTTCCTTCCCCTGAGGCAACTGATTTTTATAATGTTCTTATATATCCTTCCACAGATATTTTATGCAGCTAGAATATACACATACAATTTTCTTTATCTTTACACCCCTCTGCACAAGGGTAAATAGATTACTATACAAACTGTACTCTAGTTTGCTTTTAAAATTTAATATATCTTACAGATACTCTCATTCATGACGTGACTTTTTTAATGGTGAATCCAAAGACTATAGAGCAATGTTAAAAAAAAAAAAAAAGATACAAAAGTATATGTGTGTGGGGGGGGGGGGTCTGTATAAGTTATGATGTCAACTATGTGACAAAGGAAATGCATATTGCAATTGATGATAGCTGCTGGGTAAGGACGGTGGGATCACAGGGTCATTCTTTCTACTTCTCTCTCCCCCGATCCCACGCGTGTGTGTGTGTGTCGCCATAACATGGTTATGTTTTTAAATTGTAAAGACCTCATTTCAGTATATGAGGTATATTTTCATTCTGGTAGAGTTCCTTCCTGGCCCTTTTCATATGCATCAGCATCCGTTTCTTAAAATACTTGAGTCACTTTATCGGTGAAGCCTTCCTCCACCACTCTATTTAAAATTGCAGCATCACTCCTTTGCCCCATCCTGGCCCTCCCCTTCACCCTTCCTGGCTGTATTTCCCCAGAGAGCCAGACATCATTGGACACACTGTGTAGCTGTTATGTCTGCCTCCTCCTCCAGAATGAAAGCTTCTTGAGGACAAGGATGGGTGTGTCTTCTGTTCAGGGCTATCTCTCTCCAGCACATGCAACAGGCTTGGCACGGACTAGGGGCTCCATCAATCATTGCTGGATGAATGAGTCCTCACCATCAACCCCAGCAACCCAACCTGCATGATCTCTGGCTCATGCCTGTAACCACTAACCCGAGCACCTGCAGATAACTGGTAACCAGAGCAGCTGCAGCTCTGTCCTCTGCTTCCCTCTTCCCTCCCCACTCTGGCAATGCTGGAAGACCACTCCTCCCTCCCGGGTCTGGATCTCACCTTAGGGTTCCATTCCTGTAAGGGCACCCTCCCTCTCTCCTGCAGTGAGTTTCTCTTCTGCATTGGATGATACACTTGGACATACAAACTTGCCCTCATATCAGGCATCTTTTAAAAAATAACCACATGTCCTTCCTGCTACTGCCATTTTTCTCAACTCCAAAGTAGTCTTCTCAAAAAGTGATGTCTGGGCTTCCTGGCTTCATTAATTCACCTCATCTTTCCTGAACTTTCTTCCATTGCATTTTCAGTAGTGGCCAGTGGGGCAGTGGTGGCAGCAGTGAGCATGTGACAGGGAGGCAGTAGGGCAGCAGTGAACAGGAACAGCAGAGGTAGCAGTGGGGGCACCACGGGGGCTCTGAAGAGGCCCTGGGAAGGTCATGGTGTCCTCCTGTCTCTCTGGCCATTGCATCTTAGTCTGCTTGGCTCTCCCCCATCCTCTCCTCTGCCTCCATTCACTCCCCAAGTAATCTATCCTGTGGCTTTAACTAGCCATCTATATGCTGATGACTTTGGGTTTACATTTCCAGCCTGGACTTCTCCACTGAGCTCCAGCCTCATATATCTACCTTCCTACATGACACCTCCCTTTGGAGTCATCCTTGATTCCTCTTTATTTTACACCTCACATCCAATCCAGCAGCAGATAACGCTGAGCCAACCTGTAAAATATGACTGCATCCCATGCCTTGCACCCCCTCCATTGTTCTTCCCTGGCCCTGTGTCACCAAACACAGCAATGGCCTCCAGTCTGGGGTCCTTGCTCCTTATCCTGCTGCACTCCAGTTTACTTTCCCACAGCAGCCAATAGGATCCTCTAAAAATATGAATCAGGTCATACCACTCTTCTGCTCACAAACCCCTCAGCCACATCCCGGTCCCATCACACTCCAAACAAGAGCCCCTAAACCCTCTGGGAGGTCAGCCAAGGCCGAAGGCTTCCTCTAGCTTCTGATTAACTAATTGTTTAATTAACTAATTCAATATTTATCCCTTAAACATTCCCTGCTTACCTCTTACAAGCCAGGCTGGTTCTGGGGATAAAGAAGGGACATGATGCGGCCCCTGCTCTGATGCTGGCTTCTGGGTGGGACCTGCCCTGGGATGGCAGTGGGGATGGGAATCAGGATTAAGGCGTGTCCAATGCTGTTTCTTCCTTTTTCCTTTTTTTTTTTTTTTGTGTGTGTGAGACGGAATTTCACTCTTGTTGCCCAGGCTGAAGTGCAATGGCACAATACTGGCTCACTGCAACCTCCGCCTCCTGGGTTCAAACAATTCTCCTGCCTCAGCCTCCCAAGTAGCTGTGATTACAGGTGCTCACCACCATGCCCAGCTAATTTTTGTATTTTTAGTAGAGGTGGGGTATCACCATGTTGTCCAGGCTGGTCTCGAACTCCTGACCTCAGATGATCCACCTGCCTCGGCCTCCCAGAGTGCTGGGATTACAGGTATGAGCCACAGTACCCAGCTACCAATGCTGTTTCTTGAAGACTACAGGAGATGTTCCCATGGGGCAGGGTTAGGGGTGCTGAAAGGGGCGCTGCCCTTACAGGTTGAGGCACCTCCAGTCAGACTTGGCCTGGCTCATGGTATGTGCTTCCTCGCAGCCCCTTCTGTTTGAAGGCAGACAGCCCTGGCTTAGTGTTATTTCCTGTTTGGATTTGGTGTCACCTATGTGATGTTTAAATATCTTCTTCCGTGGCCTTTTTCCTTCTCTGCTCTGGCCTTGGCACTAAGGTTTTTCTGACTGCTGATGGGGAGGCGAGCCACAGAAGAGCAGATCCTGGGGGCTGGTGGGATGGGAGGCAGGCATGCCCTTATCGGCCTCTTCTGTTCCTTTGGTCGCTGATTTGACTCAGGGGAGCAGCAGACTTGCGTGAGCACTAAAAAGAACATGATGAAAATCCAGAAAATGAGGCTAAACCCAGGATGGGACTTCAGTCACCAAAGGACAAGCTAAATAAATGCTGATGGCCAATGCCAGCATACAGCAAGTAATAGGGTGATGTGAGTCCTCAGAGCTCCCACCACCGCAGAGGCAGTTGTGGGTGGAGGGGCAGTGGGGCAGGCCCAGAACAGCTCTGATGGGCCCTTCGCCTCTGACTCCAGAAATGCTAAGCTGCTTCCACAAAACCATCTCAGGGGAAAATCGTTATCTATGGACATTATGCAATTTTCCCATCAGAATTACAGGCTGTGTTTGAAAAGAAATGAAAAGAAATTGAATTTGAAATACTTCTGTGCAAACGCATCATCTCCTAGTGGATCTGTTAATGGGCTTCAGATACTTTCTCTGGCTCTGAAATAGCTGATCAGGCAGCAGCTTGTGATGGCAGCTGCTTCCCAGGGAACGAGGCATGGAATGAGCACTTATGAACGGCCAGCCAGCCCACCTGAGCCAGGTTCAGAACCCGTGAGCTCTGATCACGGTTCCCAAAGTGGCCTCGTTGTGCTGTCTCTTCCCCTCCTCCTCTACCTGGCAGTGCCAGCATGACTCTACACGGGCACTGTCACTGCTGCTCCAGCGCCTCCAGCTAACACCTAGGTTGATGGGTGTCACTTCACACTGCTCTGGCTCCATCCTAGGTCAAGGGAGTGCTGGCACACTGGGGCTCGGAGGACACCAGCCCCTTCTTCATCACAGCCTCTCATTCACCCAACAAATATTGGTTGAGCGTGTTCCCAGCACAGATCTAAACACTGATAGTACAGCAGTGAGCAACACCCTCGCTCTCTTGGAGCTCCCATTCTAGCAGGGGAAATAGACATAAAAAGTAAGTAAGGCAGGGCACGGTGGCTCATGCCTGTAATCCCAACACTTTGGGAGGCTGAGACAAGCAAATGGCTTGAAACCAGGAATTTGAGAGCATCCAGAGCAACAAAGAAAGACCCTGTCTCTACAAATAATTTAAAAACTAACTGGGTGTGGTGGCAGACACCTGTAGTCTGGCTATTTGGGATGCTGAGGTAGAAGGATGGCTTAAGCCCAGGAGGCCATGCTACAGTGAGCCATGATTATGTCCCTGCACTCCAGCCTAGGCAACAGAGAAAGACCCTGCCAAAAAAAAAAAAAAAAAAAAGGAAGTAAACAAGCAAAATTCACAGTCAACTGGACAATAATAAATGTTATGGAGTAAAGATAAGGGGATAAAGGAATGGGGATGCTGAGTCAAAAAGGGGGCAAGGACCTGCCACGAACATCGAAGCCCTCACTGAGAAGCTGACATCTGAGCAAAGATCTGAAGGAAACAAAGAAGAGAGTGCTCTGATATCTGGGAGAACGGCATTCCAGACACAGGAAACAGCAAGGGCAAAGTGTGCCTGGCATGTTTAAAGATGCATAAGAAGTCTAGGATGCTGAAACCCAGGGAGGGGAGGGGAGGCTCAGGAGGACAGGCAGAGCATGGAGGGCCTGGGAGACCAGAGCAAGGTCCTGTCTGCTGTGAGATGCAAAGCTATTGGAGAATTTGGGCCAGAGGAATGGCATGATATGGCTGCTACAAGGAGAGTCTGGAGGAGGGCGGGGGGAGGTAGAGAGACCTCCTAGGAAGCAACTGCACTCATCTAGCTGAGCGATGATGGTGGCTTGGATCAGGATGGAGGCAGGGCAGGAGATGGAAAGTGGTTGGATCATGAAGATATTTTGGAAGTGGAGTTGACAGGACGTGCCGATAGATCAGATGCAGGGTGGAGAGAAAGAAGCATCCAGGATGGATGGAACTGGAATTACGGCATTGCCATGTAATGGGATGGGAAGAATGAAGGAGGGGAAGGTCAGGAGTTTGGTTTTAGGCATGTCGTTGGGTTTGAGATACCACTTACATACCCAGATGAAAATATTGAGCACCTGATACACAAGTCTAGAATCACAGGCCAGTTTACAACTTAGGAATCATTAGCATATACACCACTGGCTTTTAAGACAGGGGACTACATGAAATCTGTGGATACAAGAGAAGAGGACCAAACCAAAGGCTTGACCCCTGGGGCACTTCAGGCTTCAGAGGAAAGTGAAGAGGAGACAGTGAAGGAGACAGAAAAAACAGCCGATGCAGTGGGAATAAAATCAGAGGCAGTAAGTCCCAGAGCCAAGGAGAAAGATTTTCAAGGCTGAGGGAGTGACCCGCCGTGTCAAATACTGCCGAAGGGTCATGGAAGTTGAGACCTGGGCACTGACCTTGGCTTTGGCATGGAGAAGTCATTGATGACCTTGGCGGGAGCAGTGAGTCTGCTGTCAGAGGAGAGGTGAGTCTCAGTTGCCTCACCTGAGAAATGGGACACCGCCTGCCTTCCTCAGAGGGCAGCAGTGCAGACCATGGGCAAACTGCAAAGCACCACCAAATATGAGCTATTTTACTTATGACCTGAGAAGCCCAGAGCCTGTTGAAATGAGGGGAGGCTACCGTTGGGCACAATTGGTTTTACAGATGCTTACAGCCCGATATCACCTCATAAAATGGCTCATTTCCTGCCACTTGTCACCAGGACACTCACCCAGGCATGAAAAAGTTGCCTTCAGAGGTAGAAGCCATCAGGATGGATATTTTTTTGTGCATGGCCAGTGGGAATTCTGGAAAGGGAAGAAGCAAATAATGGGGCCAAATAGTGCTCACCTGGGTCTCTATGCAAGATTCCAGATGCTGCTCTCCCAGAGGGAACCCAGTGAGCGTGTGCCTCAAAGTAAGGGCTCCTTGGAGAAAGCCCAACCAGGGTCAGCTGCAAAATGAGCAACATGGGGGAGGGAGGAGAGAAGGATGGAGAGGAGGAACAGTCAGAGAAAGTGGAATGAATGTGAGTTTTGGAGTCAGATACACCTGCATTGGAATCATGGTTCCTGTGTGGTCACAAGTCACCCGACTTCAGCTTCCTCATCTGCAGTAGGAGCAGGACAGCTATTTCCAATGCTTTCTGTAAGAAACAAGCTGTTGAATGGGGTGAGGGCGGTGGGCTGCACACTGTATGTATGCCTGTGTATCACTGCATTTGCCTTTAGTGGCACTGGGTTTTCCCCTCTTTAGTAGCAGACCATTTCTCTCTGGCTCATGGATCCTGTGCCTCCCCAGCTTCATCAAAACCGGTTGCCAGAACAGCCTTAACTTTCAGTGTTGTGAACACAGTCTGATAGTCTTCCAGGTGTGGCTGTGATAAGCAGAACTCAAAGTAGGCCAGGACATGCCCTGAAGCGCAACAGAAGTAGGAGGGGTGGGCCTAGTTCTCCTGGGCCACAGTGTGCCTTCCAGGCCCCCTCTGCCTGGGTTCACAGTGGCAACAAGTGTGGCCTCTAGAATCAGACTAAGGTCTAAACTCTAGCTCAGCTGGTTGACTAACTGTGAAACTAATTTGGCCAAATTAATGTGTTTCTGAGGATTAAAAAGTATATACTCACCTTGTAAATGTTTTATAAGGATTAAATCAGATCCTCTCTATTAGGCAATTTGCGACGTTAGCAAGATGTTTAGCACATAATAAATGTATAATTATTGTTGCTGCTTCCACCTGTTTCTATTCCTTTCCCGCTCTGATCATGGATTCCATCCCATTCCTCTTTTTGGGAAGAGGAGAAATGGTAGGGGTATCAGGCAGTAGGCCAGGCTGACTCCACACTGCAGATCTGAGCCTCAGTGCTACCAGAAGCAAGTGTTTAGGATGTGGAAACAGCTTGTGGTTCAGGACTGGAAAACAGTCAAAAAGTTAAGAAGGACGGGGGCAGGGGGAGGTGAAGAGCAAGGCAGGGAGGAGGGGACAGACTCTGGCCTTCTGCTGTGGACACGGCTGAGATGCTCGGAGCGCTCCCTCGTTGGGTGCTGGTTCTGGAGTGCAGAGGAGGGCCAGTATGGGATAAGAGTGGTTCAGACACCAACCTTGACTCTAGACTCACAGTTTTACTCTCTATTTTGCTTAGACTGCCCTGTTTATCTCCTGGTATTGATGTGATTGCTGCCTCAAGAACAGATTTGTCTCAGATATGTTTTCACTCCACATAACCCTCCTCCCTCCAGACCTGACCTCAGCCCATGGCCTGTTAGGGGATGTGCTGTTCCCATTTGGTACCAGTAACGATGAGGTACACCTATAGCTATCAAATCCCTACGATATACTTACCAAAAGCAAAATGAAAAATTAATATGAGTGACCTGTAATATCTTTGGGGTTTTTTTTAATTTTAATTGGCATGTCTTTGGAAAAGTGTTAGTGTCATCCAAATGACGCATGAACTGTGAATGCCCTGAAACGCTTGTTTGAAAGTGTCCTGTGGGAGCTGTAGAAGGGCTCTAAGGATTCTTGAAAGTTCCTGTCTGTGCCTTAGAGACTTATTAAAATATGCTTTTCATTTACGTCTGAAGTATGGGTTGCTTACTCTGAATTTAAATCCATCATTCTTTAGAATGTGAAATGCCCAGGGCCCCAATGCCCCCATCCAAGACTCACCCAGCTACATAAACCTTCCATGATACACTCTCTGAGACTCAGAACTTGGCTTCCAATGGAGGGAAGTTCTCCTGAGACTTTGTGGGTTTGTACCTGCAACTGTGTGCTCCAGTCTCTGTACTCAGGCAGCACAAGTCAATTCTGATACCAACTTGGCCTGAATGTAAGAATAGGAATGATCACTAATATTTATGGAACATTTGCTATGTATCAGGCACTTCATTAGCACGTTACATGGGTTGTCATTTACTCCCCGTTACAACCACATGCAGAAGGTACTCATTTTACCTTATTTCACAGATGAGAAAACTAAGAGAGGTCATGAGACTGGCCAAAAAACACAGAGCTTGGCAGGGCACAGGGGCTCACACCCACAATCCCAGCACTTTGGGAGGCCAAAGCAGGTGAATCACTTGAGCGCAGGAGTTCAAGACCAACTTGGGCAATGTGGTGAAACCCCATCTTTACAAAAATACAAAAATTAGCCACGGCTGGTGGTGCACACCTGTAGTCCTAGCTACTCAGGGGGCTGAAGTGGGAGGATTGCTTCAGCCCGAGGCTGAGCCTCCAGTGATTTGAGATCGTGCCACTGCACTACAACCTGGGTGAAAAAGTGAGACCCTGTCTCAAAAACAAAACAAAACAAAAACACAGAGCTAGGAAATGGTACTGTCAGCATATGACCTCAGGTATGATTCTACGTCTTATGCGTCTCAACTACACTACTTTCCTACCTGCTGGATTCGTAAACATTAAAAAAATGGATAGTATCCAGTGTGCCTTAAATTGAGGACATGGACACATACACATCCTTTCTGGGAGTATAAATTAGTACAGACATTTGGAGGGCAATTTGGTAAGGCCGACTCATTTTAAATTCGCTTCATGTTTTGATCACTCCTATGGCTCAATGGCACAGGAATCCTTGGATGTATGAGAAAATAAATATATGCATGAGTCTTCATCACAGCATCTTTTATGAAAACAACTATTCACTAATGGTGCCAGTGGAATAAATGAGAGAACATCCCCTGCTACGTAACTATCTGCATACATCAAGGAGAACGGGGTGGCTTTGCTTTTTCAACAATCTACTGAGCGGCCATGGGCATGTGGATATGGCCATGAATGAGCAAGGTGCTCTCTGATCCTATAGAAGTTAAGTTCTTCCAGAGAACTTGCTGCTTCAACAAAAATATTTAGCTTTTTAAATAAATGTTATAGAATGCTTCTGCTTTCTTATTGAACTCAAATGATCACCAAAAAGGAGAACAATAAGCTGTTGACCATGCAGATGTCATATAACTTCTAGGTGAAAAGATTTATAGCAGGAAGCTGTCATGCCCACACATATGGACCCACCAACCTTGGAGCCTCCATAGATCTAAATGGAGTTTTATCACCATAAATAAATGATAATGTAGGGTCCAAACGGTATTTATGGAGTTAGACATTTGATGTTAGCCAAAAGGCCAAGAAGCAATAGTGTGTGTGTGTGTGTGTGTGTGTGTGTGTGTGTGTGTGTGTGTGTCTGTGTGTCTGTGTGTGTCTGTGTGTGTTACACTGCAAAAGCAAAATCACTATGTCAGCTGGGACCTGTCAACCAAAATTTTACTGTAAAGCAAGGTGAATCTACAGGGCCAGCTAATTTGGTGGCCACCTTCTCTCCACCCACATTGATTTTATTTTCTAGTGAAATATTTCTTCAAGAGCAAAGGGATTGTCATCAGACAGTATCTCATTACCAGGATCTGTTATCGTGGATTTCCTTTTAATAAGCCTTGACTTGGCTTGCTGTAATTTGAGGATATCTAACACTTTAAAAATCAAAAAAGAAAGCTAAGCTATATAGTATAGTGTACATGGTGTATAGTATGTACTGATGGAAAGTTTCCTGTGAAATGGTAAGGAAATATTTTAAAGTCATGGTACAGAAGAAGATTCAGTATGAGACAAATTTTGTGAGAAAGCTATATGTAATGATGCAAACACAGACACACATCCTTACATATGCATCGTAAAAGATCTGGAAAGATACATACCAAGCTGTACTATTCTGGAGAGGGAGAAGGAGGCAGAAGGCAGGGTCACTGTTGAAGTAGACTATGCTCAGCCTTTACATTATGAGTTTCTGTGATGCTAAAATGTTCACAATATGTGTATTATTCTGGAATTAAAAATTAAGGGAAAAAAAAGTAGGGCAGAGCCAAATGATGAGGACCATGTAAGCAAAACTCAGGAAGTAAGAAATTGTCATGGAAATTGCAAGGAGCCTTTGATGGGTTTTGCCAGGATACAGATATGGTCAGATTTGCGGCACGTAGAGGATGGATTGGGGAAGCAAGAAGATACTGGAGATGGAGTGGCCAGAGGGGAGACTGTGGAAGGAGGTGAACATGGGAGGCCTCAGCCTGAGTGTGTGGTGGGTAGAGGGATTTGGTGGTGTTGGTATTCAGCATCCGGCTCATGCAGCTGGTGGCTGGGCCTTCAACCCAGCCTGGGCTGCTGGAGGAGCAGCCAGACTCTGAGGTCAGAGGAAGGGCTCAGCCATGAGGCATATGAGATGGTTAGGAGAAAAACCAGGTCTGGGGAGACACAGAGCTGGCACTCTGAAGACAGGTCGTGTTCCATATGTGACTTCATGATAAACAACTTCTCGGTCATTCAACAGATATTTTCTAGGAGGGAGGGATACACTGTAAACAAATAAATAGATTTTGCCTGAGAAATGTAACTGCTCCATTGGGACTAGGAAATGCTTTGCCTGCAGACGTGTGAATGTGGGAGTGTCTGTGCATCTGAAGATTTTTTTCATCTGATGGAAAGAGGGCACCCTAGGGAGCCTGAGCCTAGGAGGAGGCTGTGAGTTTCGTCGGTGGTTCACTACTGCTGGCCTGTCCTTTTGGGACCTTCCCCTCGCCCAGGACCATCTGTGGGAGCCAGAACCACACTGGTTCTGGCTGAGCCCCCTTCCTCAGCACCATCATCACCCAGCACGGTAAATGGGAATCTCTGGACCAGAAAGTTTTTTAACTTCTGCGCCTGAGCCTTGGAGACATCACTGTCCTCTTTCCTTCCAGTTTCTGTGGGGCTGTGGGATTTTCTGGGCAAGGTACCCAACCAGAGAGAAGGTCACAATTCATCCTAACTGTATTCTAGGCACCTGCTGCCAGCCACAACTCTAAGGACTGTGGCCTTGTCGCCGTGAGCCAGCCAAGCAAGTCTCTCCCCCTGGAACTCAGGGATCTGTGCAATTGGCAACAAAGCTCTTCCTTTCCCAGCTGGTGACATTCTGGAGTTTTCCACACACAATGGACTATTGTGTCTGAGCACTGCTGGTACCAGGCCAGGGAAAGGGGCTACAAGGCCAGCTGACTCCACCCTGGAGACAGCCCCCCACCAAAGCTGAACTTGGACCTGTGAAGGCTTCCAGCCTTGCAAAGATCATGCCCCACTCACCCGCAGCATGTAATTGAAAATAAAAACCCAACCAAACCTCAAAGTTGAGCAAGATCAACAAAGTTCTGAGTTTTGCCCTATCATGACCATTTAATGCTTTCTTTCAAAATGTTAATTATCAAATTCTTTCTCAAAAAATTACTTTAGGTTCCCCAGTTATCCCTAAAATAACTTTAGGTTAACAGTGCGTTATTCACCATCCAAAGCAAAATAGAGCCAGAGAACCTGAGTGGCACCATGAGTGTGGGGCCTTGGCTTTGTGCTGGCCTCCTTGTGGAAGGGAGTTTGATCCAGTGCATGGGTCTCACAAGGACAGGCCTTCGGGGGACAATCCTCAGGGCCAGGTGTTTGCCACGTGGCAGCTCCTGCTAATCCAGCTGGCCTGGATCAGGTCCCACTCAGTGTCTAGACACAAAGCATGTCTCTGCCCTCTGACTGGACGTGACAGGGGAGTCTGGCCAACCAAGGCAGAATCCAGGCCAGAGCTCTGCTCTAGTGGGAAAGGGGTGGACTGAGCTGGAAACCAAAGGTGTGACTCAGTGGCCCTTCATTGTCCAGGTCATACCTGGACACTCAGTCCCTTTTCCCAGTATCACTGAGGCCCCAGGGTTCCCCCATCCTGGAGAAAGGTGGTTCCACACACAGGCAGGAAGAGCCCCAGTAGCAGGTGAGGGAGTGGGGGTGGACAGTGTCACCAGGTTGAAGCCCTGTTGTTCCCATGAGCCCAGCTCTGTTCACTAAATATCTGTGGTCCTTTTTTTGCAGAGCGATGAGGTCCTCACCGTCATCAAAGCCAAAGCCCAGTGGCCAGCCTGGCAGCCTCTTAACGTGTAAGTAACACAAGCCCCTGGCCTGGCTTGTTTTATCCTAGGACACATATATCTGCCAATGAGCTTTCTGATTAGCATGAAATTTACAATGTGACCATACCAAATGGTCTCACACCTACCCTGAAACAAAATAAAATCTTATTTTCACTTACCCTGTATCCTATCAAGGACTGACGCATCCTTGATAGGAAGGTCCCCCCAAAAAAAGTTCTGTGAAAGGTGCTTAGGGGAACTGTGGTGAGCACAGCAGAGTTCCTTATGGAAATTACAATTCAGTGGGGAGAGATATTCACTAAATGATCACACAAATAAATGTGGCATGCCTATGAAGGAAAGGCATGAAGTGCCATGAGTGTGCCTGGGGGTCAGAGATAGCTTCCTCCTAAAATGGCAATGAAGCTATGATCTAAGGAAGCAGTAAGAGTTATCTAAGCAAAGCAGCAAAGCAAGAGGAGAGCATTCTAGAAAATCTGGAGAGACCATCATGTGCAAAGGCCCTATATGAGGAGACAGTAGACTATGTCTAAGGCACTAAAAGGTTCTGGTCTAACTAGATCCAGAAATCAAAGATGAGCTTGGTGTGGGGCCAAGCCATGCAACATTTGAAATGTTTTATTTGAATTTTTCCATTAAAAGTAATGAGAATGACCAGGTACAGTGGCTCACACCTATAATCCCAACACTTTGGGAGGCGGAGGCAGGAGGATCACTCGAGCCTAGGATTTTGAGAACAGCCTGAGCAACAAAGCAAGACCCCCATCTCTACAAAAAACTTTAAAAATTAGCCAGGCACAGTGGCATGTGCCTGTGGTCTCAGATACCTGGGAGGCTGCAGCAAAAGGATCACTTTAGCCGAGGAGGCTGAGGCTGCAGGGAGCCACACACTCCAGTCTGGGTGACAGAGCGAGATCCTGTCTCAGAAAAATAATAATAATGGGAAGTCATTGAGGGGTTTTAAGCAAAAGGATGACATAATCATATTTGCATTAAAAAATAAAAAGCAATAACAGCCCCTGTGTGAAAGGGTAGATGTGGCGAGCCCAGTGAGGGGCTACTGCAGAAAATCAGAGAGAATTAACTGTGACTTCACTAGGACGGTGGTGGTGGCAGACAAGGAGAGAGGTGCAGAGATGTGCGAGACACGTAGGAGGTACAATCAGCAGGCTGTGGCAAGAGGTGGAATAAGGAGGTGGAGAAAGAGCAGTCAAAATGTTTCCCACATGACTGGCTGGCATAAGGAGGAGTTGGTAAAGCCACTCATAAGGCTGAAAAGATTAGGTGAAGTTCCGTGGGAAAGATCATGGGGTCAGTTCTAAATGTACGTTGTTACATTTAGAATACGATGTATTCAAGATTTCCAGTTAGAGGTGTTAAGTACATGGTTGGCGATATATAGCTCTGGAACTTAGGGCAAGAATTCTGCGCTGAGATCTGAAATTGGGAGTCCTCAAGGAATGGGAGACAATCAATGCCAAGGGCATGAGAATAGGAATCAAGGGCTTAGGACTGAGTTCCAAAGATCTCTACTATTGAATGTTGAGGAATCTTGCCTACAAATGAAGCAGAAAAGGAGTAACAAAGAAGTTGGTAAGGAAGCTTGGTATTAAGAAAGCCAGGGGAAGAAAGTGTTTGAGGCAGGTGGTCAGCTGTGCCCAGTGCAGCTGACAGAACAAGAAAGATCAGGGCTGCAGGATGCCCTTCGGGTTTATCGACAGGAAGGTCATCAGTGATCTTATGGAGAATCCTTTCTGCTGAGTGATGAGGGAAAACACAGCCCAGAGCAGATGAGCTATGAACAGAGCATGAGGTTATGGAGTCAGCAAGTACAGACCACTCTTCTGTGAAGTTTGCTATGAAAGAAGAGAACATGGCTCCAAGGGGATGAAAGAGTCAAAGGAGCATTTTTTTTTTTTCTCTTTTTTTAGATGGGAGAGACTTTCTCAAACACTGAAATGAATATTTTGGGACACCTTCCCACATTTCACCCACCCCTCAAACTTCCCGAAACCCCAGTGGAACCAAATTAATTGATGGCAAACACTCAGACCTCCCAAACACCCAAAACTTCTGCACTCGGTGCTACCAGCTTGCTAAGGGAAAGGAATTTTCCTTTGATTTTCCCATACCCCAGTCTCCCCTTTCCTCTTCCAAATCTCATTAGGAAGTCAAATTAGGAAGCCTGCATGCAGCCAAGTTTTGTTTTGCAGAAACAGCCCTGCCCCTCTTTGCTGAGCCTGCCTGATTGAGGTTAATGGGATTCCAGCCTCCCTCAGCCCAGTGGAAAGCCAGGGTGACCTACTTTGCGAGGTCCTGCCCGTGGAAACTGACTTGTTTTTCAATGATCTGCATCTTTATCCCCAGGACCACTTCTCAAAGGACAGCCATGAATGAGCAAATTAGCTGCTGACTTGTTTAGCTCAATAAATCAAGCTGTGGCTCCAACAGCCCAGGGTGCAGGTAGAGACAGAAAAGGCAGATTCTGAACAAAACCCACATCCTTCACTAGTTCCTCTGGTGCTTAAGCAGAAAATGTACACATTTCCTGCAAATCAATTCTATATGTCCATCATCCAGTTCCTCCAATTGCATCTGAATGCTAAGAATTACTGGAACTTTTACAAATAACTTTTATTTCCTTTCTTAAAATGAATCCTGCAACCACTGTCATCACCTTAAATCATTCCCAGCCACTCTGCCAGATAAACATTGATTAGACAAAGGTCGTGTTTCTGAGGCCAGTGGAGTACAGACATAGTCACCTTCTCCAGAAATCCAAAGCCACATTCCCCAGGAGACCAGAGACATCTTTCTCTTAAATCAGGGCTGGAAATGTCAGGGCTCTTCCTGCCTCCTGCAACACTTGCACAGGTCCATCGATGTCCTCAGGATGCTAAAAGAAAAAGGGCCTTGGATAGAGGAGCAGGTGGAAGATCTAAGCATCCAGTTGGACCTGGAGCCCTAGATGCCACCTGGTTATAAACACAGCATTTCCCATCACTGCGGGAACCTCCCTCAAACCTTTCTCCACACACACCCCGCTGCAGGACTTCAGGCTAGTGAATGGCTTGGGCGCCCTCTCGTGGCTAGATTGAGTTTCTGCAACTCTGAAAATTCAGATTATTTAAAACACACGATGAGACAGAACACAGCATATGAGAGTGGTTTAGGAAACCCTCCTGCGTTTCACTGGAGTGGATCTGTAATTTAGGAGAGGACAGTAAGTCTCTAGAAGCAGTATCAAAATCCTTTATTACCCCTTTTATGGTGTTTTGGGACATTTTGTTCGGAAAAGTTGAATGAGAAGGAAATCAACCTCTACCAAGCCCTGTTACTGGTCCCTCACAATGATAAGCAGTTTTCTCACAACAAAACCTTGAGGTAGGATGATGATGCTCCCATTTGGCAGATGCAGTAAGTGCAAAGAAAGGTGAGGTGGAAGCCCCATCACATAGCTATTAAATACGCAGCTGATTCGAATCCAGCTCTGTCACCAGTGCCCTGGGTTCTTCCCTCCACACCATGCTGCCTCTCCAAATGTAGAGAAACATTTCTCCGGGTCTTCATTTGTTTTTCATTTTTCTGATGTAAATTGTCTGTTCATAGCTTTTCTTTATCCAGTGGGATCGTGGTCTTTTTCTGTACATTTAGACTAGCTCTGTACATAGTATAGATATTAGCACTTTGTCAGTCATACTCAATGGAGACCTTTTTGCCAGAATGTCATTTTTCTCTCCAACTTAGTACTATTGTTTTCATTTTACAGATGTTTTTAATTACTATATAATTCAATTAATTTATTTCTTTGTAATTGCTTTTATTGTTTCAAAGTTGAAAAAAATTAACATTTCTCTAATCGATCTGAAAGCTTTATATTTTTTTCTATGATCTGGTTATTTTCTATTTGACTCTGAGTCTATTTTTTTTCTTGTGTAGTATATTAAATGTGAATCCAGTATTTTTTTTATTACAGTTACCTTATCCCAACCCCACTTGTTGCACCATCTTTTCTTTCCTCTAATTTGAGAAGCCTATTTTGTATAGTCCTTATCTATAGTTTCTGGGATCTCCAATCTGTGTTGTTGATTTATATTTCTATCTGAAATGAATATCACGCTATTTTGTCTATCATGCTTTATTATATACTCTGGTATATGGTAGGCTAGATCAACTCTCTTTGCTAGAAAAAAATATACAAATCTAAGTCCCAGGTAGAAAGATGAAACCAAAGTAACAAAATATCACATCTTAGAAGACATGGCATATGCAAAAGCATAAATAAGAATTTTTATTATAGTTTGAACAAATTAAAGCACTCCAGTCCTATCTAGCATTTTCTAAGGAAAACTCATATATGTTCTTATCCAGTTCATTATTTTTTATTGTAGAATAAATACTTTGAAGTGATGCTTAATTAAATTTGAAGGTCAAAGGAAATACAAAAGCTCCATGTTCATTTCTTAGATTAATTCATTTATTTCAACAAACATTGGAAGATAATCCACAGCATGCCAAGTTCTAAGCCAGACATTGGGATATAGCTATGCACAAGACAGAAATGGTCCTCACTCTATTGGAAACTGATGGGGAAGGCAGATATTAACAAGAAATTCCAAAGCAAGAGTGAGTTCAGCATGCTATGGGGAAGTAGAATAGGGGTTCTAAGCAATTTAGGGAGAGGCCAGGAAATACCTCCTCCAGGAAGTGTTACATAAGTGGGGTCAGGAAGGGATTCTCCAGTCGAGGATAAAAGAAAGCTGCAGGGCATGTTGGAAGATGCTAGAAAATTGTTCTCAGGCCCTTATAGATTCAAATTTACTTATATGGTTAGGAATTGGCTGCTTCACATTTCCCACACCTTTAAATACTCACCGGGGTCTAGAGGGTACCTCGCTGCAGCTACAGACTTGGCTACAACAGATTGGGCCAAAATGCATTTACTGAGAATGATTTCCACAAGGCCTTGATCTCAGATGGTTACACCCATCGGCTGGGCAGGTTTCAGGGTAATATGTTAGGATGGCAGTTGGTTTGGTTTCTACAGCTCTGGATTAGAACTGGTTTTGTCCCCTTAGACTGTCACTGTGAAGGCGGTCACCCATGGGTACAGGCTATAATGACTAGCCCAAAATCACATACTTAGGGAGACAGGAAGGTGATAGATGGAGCGGTCAGTCTCTATGGAAATGGAAGAGAAAACCTGCCTCCCAGGGACCCCCCCCCTCCCTCCAGGGCAGCCATGCCCAGGTGCCAATATTTTCTGCTCAGCAGTTACTAGAAGGCAGGCCAGAACCCTGTCCTGCAGGTCCCTAGTGAGGTAATGCCACACCTCCATAAACTGCAATCCTTGTATGAACCAGGTCTTTAAAGAAGTCGCTAAAATCACTGACCTGTATGCCAGAAAATGCACACGTGGGAAAAGGAAATTAAATCCCCTGATTTATGCCTAAGTAGCAGATGATGTCATTGCAATACTTTAGCAGTTTATAAAGGCTTCGTAATAAAGCATCTCATTTGATCCTCAGCAACACTGCAGGCATGTATTGCTAGATGAAGACATTGAGACTTGAAGCGAGTGAGCAACTTCCCCAAGATCTAAGGCTAGGAAGTGGAGGAGCTCAAGCCATCATTTTGCACATTGGTTCAGTCAGCCCACTGGGCACCTAGCTCCTGGGGTGCAGCTGTGAAATGTAGTTTCTTCAAGGAACTCCCAGTCTAAGCTGGGGAGAGGGAACAGTGAGTAAGTGATTACAATCATGGAGTCTGGCTAGAGGGACCTGTGCAGAGTGTGGGAATCCAGCGCTATGTATTTGCCTCAGCTGAGGTCAGACAGAAAAGCTGCTGGAAGAGGTGACATGACCTGAGGCTTGAAAGATGAGGGGACCAACTATTCTCAAGCTTCAGGTGTATTAAAATCATCTGGAGGGGTTATTAAAACAAATTGCTGGGTCCTAACCCCGAGTCTCTAATTCAGCAAATCTAGGGTGGGGCACAAGAATCTGTATTTCTAACAAGTTCCTAGAGGTTGCTGATGCTGCTGGTCCAAGGACCACACTTTTCCAATCACTGAAGAGCTTGCCCAATAGATGCAAGTACAGTAGAGCCTGCAGCTAACCTGCAGCTAGGATGGCCTGCCAGGGCCCAGGGACTTTCTTGGGTAGCAGGTAGGATGGGACAAGGGAGGGAGTGTATGGGAGACAGCACGAGGTCCTTATCAGTCAACGGACGCCAAAGCCAGGGCTCAGGCCAGGTTCTCCACTGCTGTGCTGGAACCTAGACTAGCATCAGGCTAAAATGGAAAGTCCACTCAGGGAGTCTTTTCCTCCCATCCGTCCCCTTTCTGATCTCCATACGACCCTACAGTGTTTCTCTCAGTAACACTAATGGTGATAAGAGTTCTAGGGCCAGGCACTGGGCTAAGAGCTGTCTACAAGCTAGCTCATTTGAAACTCACAGGAACTCTTTGGAGTAGATATATATGATCACCATTCTAAAGATTTTGACACTGAGATGCAGAAAGGTTTGGTAATCTGCCCAAGGACACACAGCTGTAAGAGGTGATACCAGAACCCAAGGGGCCCAGTTCCACAGGCCCTATTTGGGTCTGCAGTCATTGCTTTCTGGAGCCAGGTGAGGGCAACCAGAAGCAGCTGGTCTCAGCAGAGGGCACAGGGACTTCCAAACAGCTGAGGGAGGCAGCTGCCAGCTGAACCGAAGTAACAGTTGGTCCCTGGCCAAGGATTCCCCACAATTAGCAGCCCGGGGGCGCAGAGTCATTCAGAGCTGCCTTCAAGCCTCAGCCCCCTCCTAGCTGTGTCTCTTAATTCATTAACCACTTATTCACTTTCATGGCCTCTCTATGAGACAGGTTAATAATTCGAACCCCACAGGATTATCATGAGGGGAAAATGAAATAACATGGACTGCCACCCCGTGTGCCCTGCGAATGCAGCTCTTTCCTTCCCAGCCATGTGAGTGGTTGCTGCCATGTATCTCACGTGGTCCCAGCCACTCCTGAGAATCTGAGTACACAAGGAGATAGAGGTGGAAGAGCAGCCTCTGATAGCTTAGACTTGGGATGTTATTCCCAGCAGCCAAAGGTGTCGGCCAAAGGTCTCTGGCTCTACAGCTGGTCCCTGCTCTCCAGCTGTGAGCTGATGAGTGCAGTCTGGTGCTGGGCAGTGCCTGCTATCGGCGGCCTTCTAAGGACAATGGAGGCAGGAAGCTGGGGGAGATGCCCCTTTGATGGCACACTGGAGATCTCAGCAGAATGGAAAGAGGACAAGCAGGAGGATTTTAAAATGAATGATTGGAAAGAACACTAACCTTGAACTAACAGTGACTTGGGCCATGGTCTCATTTTTGCCGCTTAACTTTGTGACTTTGGACAAGTTACATAACCCTCCTGAGTCTGTTTCCTCATCTGTAAATTAGAGTCAATCATCCTTACTCCAGGTATGTGGTGAGAATGTACATAGAAAGGCAGGGGACATTGTTAAGCAGTTTTCATTTGTGAATTTTATCTTACACCCAACACTGCTTGGCACACACATAGTGTGCAGTATTTGCTTGCTCATGTATTCTAAAGCCTTTACTGAGCACGTGCTCTGTGCCAGGCACTGTAAATAAAGTCTTGAATAAGGCAGAGAAAACCCTGCTTTCCCAAAGCTTATACTCAAGTGAGAGATGACAGTCGAGAGCAACAACGAAAAAAAAATGAGCAAGGAAATACAAATAACGGTAAGCTCTGTGGACACACTTAAACTGGATACGGCCAGGCATAGTGGCTCATGTGTGTAATCTTAACACTTAGAGAGGCAGAAGGATCACTTGAGGCCAGGAGTTGTACACCAGCCTGGGCAACATAGCAAGACCCCATCTCTTTAAAAAATTTAAAAGTTAGTTGGGCATGGTAATGCCTACCTGTAGTCCTGTCTACTAGGGAGGCTGAGGTTCAAGGATCACTTAAGCCCAGCAGTTTGAGGCAACAGTGAGCCATGATCACACCACTGTACGCCAGCCTAGGTGTCAGATCAAGACCTGGTCTCTGAAAAAAAAAAAAAAAAAAAAACTGGGTACAGTAGTAGTATGTGGTTCCCACCACATTTGTTCAATGGATGGGCTTAGGACAGAGAAGGGTATAAACCTGTAATGGCCAAAGGCAGAGTTCAGTGGGAGACCATGAATCTAACTACTTTCTCTCCTTCTCATTCTTCATCCATGATCCAGGCAGATTTCCCTCAGACTGAGGACCAACCCCAGAGCTCTAATGTAATGGTCTCTGTATTTGGTTTCCAGGAGAGCAGCACCTTCGGCTGAGTTTTCCGTGGACAGAACACGCCATTTAATGTCCTTCCTGACCATGATGGGCCCAAGTCCCGACTGGAACGTAGGCTTATCTGCAGAAGATCTGTGCACCAAGGAATGCGGCTGGGTCCAGAAGGTGGTGCAAGACCTGATTCCCTGGGATGCTGGCACTGACAGCGGGGTGACCTATGAGGTGTGTGTGTGCCTGGAGTGGTGAGTGGCAAAGTTCCCCAGGACCTTCTCCTTGCCCAGCCCCATCCTAAGTGTCCTGGACACAGAAGGTATCTAACCCAGGCTATGTCCTAGACAAACTTTCAGTCTGGCTGGGGAGGCCGGCATGGTCTCATCACATACAGAGTGTGATTTGGGCTCTGGGAAGTGTTATGCGGTGGCCAGGAGAGCACAGAGAGGGAACCGCTAAAGAGCAGTTCCCAGGTGAGCAGGGGACAGCATTCCAAAGCCATGAAGGCAAGAGAGCAAGAGGGGAACAGCAAGAGGTTGATGTGATACAGCTGGGCCGGCTTCTGAATGTTTCTGGACAGCTGGGCTAAGGAGTTTGCATTCTGTCCTGAATGTCATATTTCTCAGATATGATCAACTGCATTGAAATCTGGAGCCCTCAAATAACCAATGGGAGAACAATCTACAACAGGCATCTGCAAACTATGGTTTGTGCCCTACAATGTGATTTGTCAACAAAGTTTTCAAAGCCAGCTGCACTCGTCCAAGTACATATTATCTGGTGCTGTTTCTTTACTACCATGGCTGAGTTGAGTATTAGCAACAGACACAGCATGGTTCACAAAGCCTAAAATATTTACCGTCTGACCCTCTACAGAAAAAAGTTTTCCAGTGCCTGGTCTATTAGGGAGAGTTTGGGATTCAGGTCAACCTGGCTCAGCCATTTCCTAGCTGGGATGGCCTCTCGGAAACTTGGCTCCTTCATCTGGGTACAGTCCTACCATGTACATGGAAGAATTTTAAAATACAGTTCTAGAAATTTTCCAGCACAGCATATGGCATGAACACAATTCCATAAATATAAATAGTAGCTATTATACTTGTTAAATTCCTATCAAGGACTTTGCTCTGATCCATATAACAAATGGCTTTTGTGGGTTTTCCCAGTTTTCTTTCTTACTCTCTGCCTCTATACATTTTCCTGCAGTCACCCAACAAGCCCACCATTCCCCAGGAGAAAATCCGGCCCTTGACCAGCCTGGACCATCCTCAGAGTCCTTTCTACGACCCAGAGGGTGGGTCTATCACTCAAGTAGCCAGAGTTGTCATCGAGAGAATCGCACGAAAGGTACTGGGTTAGAGCCCGCTCTGGCATCAACCCTTCCCAGCAGGAGTGCCAGGGAGACTGCACACCTTTCTGCTCTAGAATTGTGGAGTCCCTGGCAGAAAGCATCTCAGGATATGGAATTCCCTGGTCTCCCAGGGTTTCTAACATGCACATTATTTTGTAAGATGAAAATGAGCAGGCCAGACACGGTGGCTCACACCTGTAATCCCGACACTTTGGGAGGCCGAAGTGGGCAGATCAGCTAAGGTCAGGAGTTCAAGACCAGTCTGGCCAACATGGTAAAGTCCCATCTCTACTAAAAATTAAAAAAATTAGCTGGGTGTGGTGGCAGGGGCCTGTAATCCCAGCTACTCAGGAGGCTGAGGCAGGAGAATCACTTGAACCCAGGAGGCAGAGGTTGCAGTGAGCTGAGATCATGCCATTGCACTCCAGCCTTGGTGACAAGAGTAAAACTCTGTCTCAGAAAAAAAAGAAAAAAAGAAAATGAGCAAAATGAAATCAGCAGTGAGGCCCAGTGCTCAAATGAACAATTTGATCCAGGCAAATTGGTTTCATTGTGAATTCCATAATTGATTACTAATGTCTGCCATGGGGTGGAACTGGGAACAGTGGTACCCAAGCCATTTACTTATCATCCATGGTTAGCCACTCCTGCTTTCTTGGCATTTCTTTTTCAGGCAGATAGTAAATGTTGGCCCAGAACTTTGCCATGGCTCTGGGTGATATTTTATACAGAATGGGCATTAGATTTTAGTCCTCTTTCATCTTCCCCCTACACATTCTCTTCTTTCCCTCATGTGAGCCCTCCAAGTAAAATTCCTTTTGCAGGGGGAACAATGCAATATTGTACCTGACAATGTCGATGATATTGTAGCTGACCTGGCTCCAGAAGAGAAAGATGAAGGTACGTTGTTTTTTGTTGTTGCAGGTGGCAACATAAATTGACGCAACCCTTTGAGAAAGCAATTTGCTAACCTGTTTTAAGAATCATAAAAATATTCATGTCCTTTGACTTGGTAATCCTATCTCTGAGGATTTCTCCTCAGGAAATAATAAAAAACAAGGCCAAGACTAGGCACAAAGCATAAGGGAATTGATGAAGGTATGATGTCAGAATATATACTGAACAGCATCAGGCCTTTAAAATGATCATGTACATTTTATTTGAATGGGCTTTGCAGGAGTCAGACCACTCTCTGCTTCCATTCTCAGTCCAGCTGATGAGGCAGGTGTGGATACATTCACTTTCCCAGCAAGTAAAGAGAGGCCCAGATCCTACAGGCAGGAGGGAGAGACAGAATCATGGTTCAAGCTCAAGTTTTCTTACGGGATCTGGAGCCAGACAACCTGGACTCTCAGTAGCATATGATCTTGGGCGAGAAGCTAATCTTTCTGTTTCCTCAACTATCCAATGGGGATAATAAGGGAACCTGCTTCATAGAGTTGTGAGAATCAAAAGGGAAAAAACATGTAAGGTTCTTAGAATGGTGCTGGTACATGGTAAGTACTCAATGAATAGCAGTGCCCTTATTCTTACCATGACACCTGTGTACGGGATCATCGGGGACATGAGCCATGGCATGAAAACAAGCCTTGAGCTTTTCAAAATTGCCTACAATGTACCTGCATGTGTGTGGAAACAATGCCAAGATGAGGAACTGAAAATGAAAAGACGTTCATGTGTTGAAAGGAAGGGATAATAAGAATCGTTCTGCTCCTTCAGATATTTATTAGCAAGATGTTAAATTATAATCTTTAAAGGAAAGTGGATGGCTGCTTCCATCCCAGGAGGATGCAGGCTCAATAAGGCCAGTCTGGCAGCATGGCTTTTCATGTCCCCAAATGAGCTGGTGTTGGGAGAGGGCCAGTGGCGGCTCCCGTAGGCTCCCAGGGAAAATATGTCAAACACTCTTTCCAGATGACACCCCTGAAACCTGCATCTACTCCAATTGGTCCCCATGGTCCGCCTGCAGCTCCTCCACCTGCGACAAAGGCAAGAGGATGAGACAGCGCATGCTGAAGGCGCAGCTGGACCTCAGCGTCCCCTGCCCCGACACCCAGGACTTCCAGCCCTGCATGGGCCCTGGCTGCAGCGACGAAGGTGAGGAGAAAACCAAGACCAGTGAGGGGCTGGCAGGAGCTCAGGAAGGGAGGGTCTGCCCAGCAGTCAGACAGTGTCCCTGGTGAGGGCACAAGGACTCTAACTGTAGATGTCAGTGGGGTCCACTTTGGACAGACTCCTGTCTGCATCTGTGTGTTGAGGGCTCTGAACACAGAACCTCTCTTTTGACATCAAAGGAATTCTTGAGATTGACTGACCACTCCCCTTCTTTTACTGAAGAGCTGACAAACATATCTTATGACAAATACAAATAACACATAGCCTGCTTCTTGGCCTTAACTCCAATCTCTTCTTAAGGAGCCTGTTAACAGGTCAGCTCAGACTGAATCTAGATCCATTGCCCTAATTCTGTCATTCATGGCCCCTCATCTGTGTTCCACCTCAGCGTGAGTCAGAGCACTCTCACTTTGTGTCAGGACCGTCAGGCTGATGGCAGAAATTCCCAGTCTATTTGCAACAGCCCAAAGGTCAAGCTTGAAGTATAATCTTGCAACACCTCTATCATGAGGGCCCAAGCTTCAATACTGCACTAAGCTGATTGCTGTGCAAAGGTCAGCTGTCTGCTTTCCAAGCCATGATCCTTTTCTCTGCCTGATAAATCTACGCTACTCGCCCCCTGATCTTACAGGATGCAATAAGGCAATAGGAAGGGATGTATAGGCTGGATTGGTGTATGGCAGGAAGAAAAATTAAAAAACACTTCCGGCCGGGTGCAGTGGCTCAAGCCTGTAATCCCAGCACTGTGGGAGGCCAAGGCGGGTGGATCACGAGGTCAAGAGATCGAGACCATCCTGGTCAACATGGTGAAACCCCGTCTCTACTAAAAATACAAAAAATTAGCTGGGCATGGTGGCGTGTGCCTGTAATCCCAGCGACTCAGGAGGCTGGAGCAGGAGAATTGCCTGAACCCGGGAGGCGGAGGTTGTGGTGAGCCGAGATCGCGCCATTGCACTCCAGCCTGGGTAACAAGAGCGAAAATCCGTCTCAAAAAAACAAAAAAACAAACAAACAAAAAAACACTTCCAAGCTGAGAATAAAGAAAGCAAGCTTAATCCATGCAGGTCATTAATTCCTTGGCTCTCCCTAGAGTAGGGGTCTTAAATATCTGTCTTGGGGCTGTGCTTTCACGGGTGGTTTATTGCTAGCTCATTTTGCCCACAGTAAGGGGAGTGAACCCTCCCATAGATGAGTCATCCCTACAAATAGGTGGGAGGAAAGCTGGGACTGGCCTGTCAACATTGAAGTCTCTGTTTCTTAGGGCTGGGACTGAAGAGATGTGTAAGCTGAGGAGCTGAGGTCCTTAACCTCCCGCTCCACAGGGAAGGATTGTTCCTCATACAAATGGATTATGATTTATCTTAAATCATATATATCAAATTATATCTTTTATTACGTGTGTGTGTGTGTACACATTTTTTAAACACCCTCCTTTTTATCCAAGTATCTTTCAAATGTATTTCCATGAGATAAGGAATAATTCTGAGTGTCCCATGCACCTGGAAAAGAGGCATTTCCTCTTAGAGAACTTTGTCGGTTTAAGGATTTAGACCTCTTAAGCTCGCTGACATCCTCAACTGCCTGACTCCCCTTGATTCCCACTGGCAGCAAGTTCTGGCCGGGTGGGTATCCCGGCCACCATGCGCTGCTGCAGCATGCGCTTGGTGTGTTGCAGACGGCTCCACCTGCACCATGTCCGAGTGGATCACCTGGTCGCCCTGCAGCATCTCCTGTGGCATGGGCATGAGGTCCCGGGAGAGGTACGTGAAGCAGTTCCCGGAGGATGGCTCCGTGTGTACACTGCCCACTGAGGAAACAGAGAAGTGCACGGTCAACGAGGAGTGCTGTGAGTGGGGGGCCCCGGGCGGGTGGGGGGCCCCAGGCAGACGGGCAGGTCGGGGAGACAGCAGGTGCAACTCCAATGCCACCGGCCTCCCCAGCTCCCAGCAGCTGCCTGATGACCGAGTGGGGCGAGTGGGACGAGTGCAGTGCCACCTGTGGCATGGGCATGAAGAAGCGGCACCGCATGATCAAGATGAGCCCCGCAGATGGCTCCATGTGCAAGGCTGAGACCTCCCAGGCGGAGAAGTGCATGATGCCCGAGTGCCGTGAGTAGGCGTGGGGGTGTGCTTGGAGGAGGTGACCAGGGCCAGGCGTGGAGAGCCATGCCACCCCCTATTACCACCATAAATGTCAGAGGCTAAGCAGGAGGAAAGCATGGCCCATAGTCCTTGCTGGGTACTGCTAGGAGCCAGATGAGAGCCATAGGTGTGTGGACATCAACCAGACCCAGAGAGAATAACCTCCACTGGGGGACATTCTGAGCAATACTGGGGTGGCAAACTTTGGATAGAATTCACCTGCAGCTGGGTTTTATAGGAGTGTCTTTCTTGCAGTGGTGGGGAGGAAGGGTAATACATTTAGGTGGGGCATACACTACCCAGGTCCAGCCCACTCCTGTTGTACATTGGACTTGGCTGATCCTATAAAGCATGACCTCCCTGCTCTGCACAAATGCATATGGGCCTGCCCACACATTAGCACGCAGATGTATACAGGCACACAAGTACATATTCTAGGGAATTCAGGACCACAGTCTCCAAAAATGCGGCCCTTGGCCCCTCCTTTAGTGCCTGATTCTTGGTGACTGTGGGATGTTTCTGTCTGTAGGAAGATTGTACTTTCCAGTGGGGACCTCTGTAGTCATATTACTACCCTCATGTCATAACCACCAGGGGGCCGGGAAGATGAAAGAGTGACAAGAAGAGCAGTAGGCTGCAGAGCCACTTCCTGCTCCATAGAATTCACTCTTACGTGAACCCACAGGCCAATTCTACTTTATTCCAGGGGCCAAAGCAGGGGACTGAGGGTGGGATATTGTCAGGCCAGGGAGATCAAAGAAAACAAAAGGAGCCTGTTTTCAGTGGCAAACCTGGTTCTTGATCTAGACACCATCCCATGCTTGCTGTCCCCATGGTCTGAGTGGAGCGACTGCAGCGTGACCTGCGGGAAGGGCATGCGAACCCGCCAGCGGATGCTCAAGTCTCTGGCGGAACTTGGAGACTGTAATGAGGACCTGGAGCAGGTGGAGAAGTGCATGCTCCCAGAATGCCGTAAGTCTTGGAGCTCCCCGAAGCCCATCACTTCTCTCCTATGTTCCTGAGTCCAGGGAGCCCTGAACCAGGCAGTGCTGATACTGCTAGATCCTAGAATAAAATGGTTTGCTGGGGAGGAGCTTGGGGTTTGGCAGTCAGTGTCTGCAGTTACTTAAATACTACATCAATTTCATTAGTAAAGTGAGAATCCCACTACCGTCTACAAAACACCCAAAGTGCAAGTTGCTGTGAAGTTTAAATGGGAGACACATATGAAAAACAGTGCAAGGCTCAAAAAACCTTAGTTCTTTCCCTCCCCTCCCCCAACAATTATGGGCTTGCCTGACCCATGGATTTTCTGAGCTTTTGAGTTCCATTCTTCTCCCTGTGACCATTTTATTTCCCCATGACCAGACCCTGGACATTAAATCAATGACTCCAGCAGACTGGTAAGAAAACCAGCAAGAAAACAAGCCAAGTTCTCAAAAGCTCACCCCACCTCACTCCCAGTCCTGTTCTCCTCCAAAATCTCTGCCATCAGCTGTTTGTATTAAATGGGACTAATCTCCAAGCAGAGCGAGCCAGTTTCTTTGGCTGGTCTTCCAAGAGCTGCTCTTTTGGGTGATGAAAGGGCAGGCACACTGGCTGTGGCTCTGGCCCCCTCCAGCACACACTTGCAGTCTTTCATGCTCCCTCCCCTAGTTAGTAACCTTCAGCCGATGATTCAGCACCTCTGTTCCTCAGTTTCCCCATCTGTAAAGTAGCAGGAAACACTTCCTAGGCTGCTCTGAGGATGAAACTGAGTATTTGGTCCAAAGTATGAGCACCAGATGTGGCAAGGATAGGCCTCAATCCCTGCTCCATGCTTCAGCTCCTGGGCTGTTAGGTAACTTGGACCATCCATTAGAGAAGGCCTGGGATTTTCAATAACTAAGACTGGCCTATGGTTCAGGCCAGCTCACCAGAGTTGGAGCCCCATAGCCTTCTGACTGAGAGGGTCTGACTTAAAAGTCTTCATATTCACAGGGTCCATTAAAGTAAGGGAGAAGAAAATGAACGTTTATGGAGCACTTACAGGGCTGGGAGTATCTCATTTAATCCTTATAACCTAATGAGAAAAATACCATGATCCCCATTTTGCAAATAAGAAAGCCGCCTGAGTTCCCACAGGGGAGTAAAAAAGAACTGAAACTGTTGAAACTAAAAAAGAACAGTCTAGGTCCAGCCTGACTTTGGCCTTGCAAGGCCAACAGAGCACTTGGAATAATTTACCTCCCTGGAACACATCCTGACAATTAGACTGATGTGTTATTAGTAAGAATTTACTGGATTTCATACTGTGATAAACCATGAAGTACCACTTGCTCCTGACCCTCTTCTCTACTGAATGTCCCATTTATAGCTCCTGTTTTTCATATAGACCCACCACATATAGAACACAGGATGATACCGAAATGAAAAGCTGCCAGGGCGTGTGATAACTACCGTGTCCTTGGTATTGGTCCACAAGGGTCAGCCATTTTTAGCTTGTTGATATGTTCTCTTCAAAGAGCAGCAGGGAGCTTGTTGGTCTTGCTCTGAAAAATACCATCAGTGAGTTTGGGAGTGTGGGAGGCTGTTCTATACTTGAAGCTGATCTGACAATACTCTAGGAGCTCACGGAGCAGGGCAAGAGGCTCTGAACACATCTTCAAAGTCCTCCAAAGCCTTCTTGAGTCAAAGAGGGATCACAGAATGGGTGATGACCTGGCACAAATCCTGCCTCTGCTGCTTACCAACCACCGGGGCTGGATGAAGTCAGCCCGCCTCTTGGAGTTTCTTTTTCTGTAAAATGGCATGACATGGCACTTCCTTTGCATTCCTCATAGGCTTGTTGAGATGTTCAAAAAAGAGTGTGACCAGATCTTGTTTCAGACATGAGATACACTGATGCCCATCTGTGTCTTGCCAGCCATTGACTGTGAGCTCACCGAGTGGTCCCAGTGGTCGGAGTGTAACAAGTCATGTGGAAAGGGCCACATGATTCGAACCCGGATCATCCAAATGGAGCCTCAGTTTGGAGGTGCACCTTGCCCAGAGACTGTGCAGAGGAAAAAGTGCCGCATCCGGAAATGCCTTCGAAATCCATCCATCCAGAAGCTACGCTGGAGGGAGGCCCGAGAGAGCCGGCGGAGCGAGCAGCTGAAGGAAGAGTCTGAAGGGGAGCAGTTCCCAGGTATCCCTCCCAAGTGTGGGCCTGGGCTGGTCTCCAGGACAGGGGGGCTCTGCACTGGGCCAAATCTTGGATCTGTCAAACAAAAAAAAAAAAAAGACTGGGGGAGAGTCGCATTTTCTGCAGTCTTCAGACCACATTTTGATTCTTCAGATCCAAGTTTTTTCCCAGATGTTGGGCAAGCAAAATTTATAAAGAAGAGGATTGGGGGTCAGAGGGTCCTTTATCAAACAACATTTAGATAACCTAATTACCTGCCAAAAGTAAATTTTCAAGCAAAGAGTCTTCAGGAGTTGCACAGTTCCTTCCTTTCTGCACATGTATAAAACCAGAAGTGTGTCTAACTGCTCAAAATCAGTTATGACTAGGCCGGGCGCGGTGGCTCAAGCCTGTAATCCCAGCACTTTGGGAGGCCGAGACGGGTGGATCACGAGGTCAAGAGATCGAGACCATCTGGTCAACATGGTGAAACCCCGTCTCTACTAAAAATACAAAACATTAGCTGGGCATGGTGGTGCGTGCCTGTAATCCCAGCTACGTGGAAGGCTGAGGCAGGAGAATTGCCTGAACCCAGGAGGCGGAGGTTGCGGTGAGCTGAGATCACGCCATTGCACTCCAGCCTGGGTAACGAGCGAAACTCCATCTCAAAAAAAAAAAAAAAAAAAAAAAAAAAATCAGTTATGACTTAGTAACCCCATCCACTCCTTGCAAAAGGGGAAAATGATACAGATATGTCAAAGGAGTCTGGTTCGTCAGGGAATGTTCCCGAGAACCTCCCAGAACACGTCATCTTCCATTTTAAGGGTGTGGCTCAGACAAGGCAGCCATGGCCTGAGGCTTTATGATTTTTCTTGCAAGGCTAACCAGAAGTTTAGCAGCAGTGTCATGTCAGCCTTGAGTTTTATTTCCCGAAATAATATTGATCCAAGCGGCCAAATAATTGAGCAATGCACCAAGTGCTCAGGGAGCTGAGAAATGAGCATCTTACACTGACTGGAGTTCAGGGACATGTCAGAACAGGGAAAGTTACAGTGGGTTTTGAAAAACTTGGAGTTGTTTGCCACATAGAAAAGTACATTCCAGGCTGGGTGTGGTGGCTTAGGCCCATATTCCCAGTACTTTGGGAGGCCAAGGTGGGCAGATCACCTGAGGTCAGGAGTTCGAGACTAGCCTAGTCAACATGGTGAAACCCCATCTCTACTACAAATACAAAATTAGTCGGGCGTGGTGGTGCGTGCCTGTAATCCCAGCTACTCGGGAGGCTGAGGCAGGAGAATCACTTAAACCCAGGAGGCAGAGGTTGCAGTGGGCCAAGAGTGCACCATTGCACTCCAGCCTCGGCAACCAGGTAGAAACTCATCTCAAAAAAAAAAAGGTACATTCCAGGCGGCAGGAATAGTCATTGCAAAGATAGATGGTCTCTCCAGTAGCCTAGCCAAGCTTGCTTACATGTTGGTGGAAAGGTTCCTAGCAGCTTTTATTAAGCCCATTCTTGCTCATGTCCCATTGGCCATAGCAAGTCGAGTTATCAAGCCCAGATTCAAGAGGTGGAGAAACAGAGTCAACCTTTCGATGAGAAGACCCATGAAGCATTTGTGGCCATTTTTTGCAATCAATCACATATGACCTAACTGTTCCAAGTAAAGACTCTAACGAAATCATTACATACTTGAGCCGAGGAGGAGCCCAGACAACCACATTTCACAGTTCTACTAGAGTTCAGCATCCCTGTTCTGTCCCCAGTTTCTGCTGGCCTAACCAAGTATTCTCATGCTTTCAGGTTGTAGGATGCGCCCATGGACAGCCTGGTCAGAATGCACCAAACTGTGCGGAGGTGGGATTCAGGAACGCTACATGACTGTAAAGAAGAGATTCAAAAGCTCCCAGTTTACCAGCTGCAAAGACAAAAAGGAGATCAGAGCATGCAATGTTCACCCTTGTTAGCAAGGGTACAAGTTCCCCAGGGCTGCATTCAGATTCCAGAGCCACCAATGGCTGGATTGTTTATTTGCTTGTTTAAGACAATTTAAATTGTGTACACTAGTTTTCATTTTTGCAGTGTGGTTCGCCCAGTAGTCTTGTGGATGCCAGGGACATCCTTTCTGAATACTTCTTGATGGGTACAGGCTTAGTGGAGCACCCTCATCTCCAGCCAGCCCTCTTCCTGCACAGAAGTGAGTAGTGTCAGCCACCTTGTACTAAACTGAAACATGTCCATGTCCTTCTGGAGCTTCCACCTGGCCAGGCAGAACAGAGACCTTGACCTCCTCCACATGGAGAGGCAACCATGTCTGGAAGTGACTCTATGCCTGAGTCCCAGGGTGCAGCTGGTAGGAAACATTCTCAGATGAAGGGAGCATATTCCCTTCATTCTCATCTTTGGCCTGTTCACTGAAAACGCTGTTTGCCCATGTCTTCTTAGTGGAACTTTAGGTCTCTTTTCAAGTCTCCTCAATCAACAGTAGTTCCTGAGGAAAACAGAGCTGGTAGACTTGAAGAGGAGCATTCATGTTGGGTGGCTTTTGTTCTTTCACTGAGAAATTCGGAATACATTTATCTCACCCCTGATATTGGCTCCCGATGCCCCTCGGAAACAACAAAAAAAAATATCGCTGCTTTATTTAAATGTAAGGTAACAAGTTTTTATACCTGAGATAAAGGATAAGTAAGTTTAGCGTGTATTTTTCCCTTGCTTTTGGGGGTTGGGGGGAGTATGCACAATTCTTCTAGGAAGCCAGCCTTCTTTACTTTTTGGTACTAAACACTGATTGGAACCAAGACCAAGGCAGCAAAATTGGTCTCTTTAGCAGTCCCATACCTGAATTTTAAAATCTTCCTACACACATCTAGACTTTCAAGTTTGCAAATCAGTTTTTAGTAAGGAAACATTTTTATTATACTAACATTTTGCTAAGTCTGCCCAAAGCCTCCCAAATCATTCCTTCAAAAAAAGTTATCTCTGTACTTCTTTAGTTATTTTAGTCATAAAATTTTATATGTAGAGAGAAAAAGTTATCAAGACAGAAAGTAAATCTAAGAGAAAGGAATATTATTATGGGATTAAGCTGAGCAAGCAATTCTAGTGGAAAGCCAAACCTGTGTTAGTGCTCCACACCACCGTGGCAGTCCTCCCAGACATGCACAGGAATGGCCACGGGTTTACACTGCCTTCCCAGCAATTATAGGCACACCAGATTCAGGGAGACTGACCACCTAGGGATAGTATAAAAGGACATTTTTTTAGTTGGGTCCATCAGCAGTTTTTGTTCCTGCATTTATTGTTGAAAACTGTTTCTTTTATTGGCCTTCTTACTGCTTAATCCAAATGTGTGCCATTGGTGAGACACATATAATGCTCTGAATACACTAAGAATTTGTATTAAACACATCAGGATATTTCCAAATACAACATACTATAACCCTGAATATGTACTTTAACACAAGAAAGACTGTTCAGTAAAAACTCACTGGGTCTTTTATGTTTTTAAGCTAAGTAAGTGTACTGAAGGTTAAGTCTTTTTTATATTGTCCTCCACCTCCATCATTTTCAGTAAAAGACATGGCTTTTCCTCCCTTGTTCTTGGAGGGACCGTTATTACATCATCTCTGAACTACCACCTTTGTCTCCAACATTTTTTAAATCCTTAAATGAATTGCTTTCTTCCAAAAAAAAAAAAAGGGAGCAAAAAAAAAAAAAAATGAGATTTAATTTCCTTCTTGAGGAAAAAAAAAAAAAAAAAACTCTTCATATAGAACTGCCCACTTTTGCAACATTGTTCTAAGCTGTCTGGAAAACTCTCAACCCATGATAAAGTTCCTAAGACAGTGATTCCTAATCCAAGGACAAGCCACCCTAATGTCTCATGTTATTTGGTCACAGTTGGGTACATTTAAAATCCTGATTCTAGAGACTTACTTAAAACCAGGTTAATGACTAAGAATGGATAACACGACTCTTGTTGCATTGTTATTTTTTGTTTGTAATGGGGAATTTATAAGGAACATCAAGTCTCTTTCTTACCAAAGTCTTGTTAGGTGGTTTATAGTTTTTCTGGCTAACAAATCATTTTGGAAATAAAGACTTTTTACTGCAAAAATGAAATTTGTTTGGACTTCCACTTGAGATAGTAAAGAGTATATTAGACACCCAGTAAAAACTGCCATAGAAAGAAGTTATAATTGTTTGTTGTGTATATTTTTTTTCAATGCCAAACCAGTTGTAATCCAATTTACATCCATATTTTAGGTTCAACAGCAAGAAGTTCAGAGATGATAGATTTCCCAACCAGACATTCACTCACTGGTCACCTTGTCAGTGCATGTTATTTGAAGGGAATCTGCTGTAGCAAATGAGAATAAATCTGGGCTTCTATAGATCCAGAACTGAAAAAAGTTTAAAAATTGTGCTGTTTTTAATTTGAACTTTGCATATTAAACATATTTTAGGCATACTCAGTCTATGTACTCGCTGCAAGAAATTAAAGGTATATTATACATTCTCATGACTATAGCTCTCCAGAAACAGTCCAGGTCAAGTTACATGGCTAAAATGTGCTAGGGCTTGAGTCCGTTCCCACCAAAACTCATGTCTTAAATTTGATCCCCAATGTGGCCACATTGGGAGGTGGCCTAGTAAGAAGTGTTTGGGTCATGCAGGCATATCCATCATGAATGGCTTGGTACCATTGTACTGAAAGAGTTCTAGCTCTCTCTAGACTGAATTAGTTCTCACAGAATTGCTCCCAAGGGAGTAGGCTATTATGAAGCCAGGATGCCCCTTGGTTTTGACTCTTTGAACACCTCCATGTCCTCTTTCACCTTCCCCATTATGTTATGACACAAAATGCAAAGCCCTCAGCAGAAACGGAGAGACGCTGGCAGCATGCTTCCTGTACTTCCTAGCCTGAAGAACCATGAGCTAAATAAACCTTTTTACTTTATAAATTACCCAGTCTAAGGTATTATTATAGCAACATTAAAAGGACCTGAGATGAATGTCAATACACACAAATTCTCAAAGTCAAATTATTGCTGTGACTTCTTATTTCTATTTAGCCTACATTTCAGACAACGGTTAAATTTTTTTTTTTTTCTGAGACAGAGTTTTGCTCTTGCTGCGCAGGCTATAGTGCTGTGGTGCAATCTAGGCTCACTGCAACCTCCGCCTCCCAGGTTCAAGCGATTCTCCTGCCTTAGTCTCCCAAGTAGCTGGGATTATAGGCATGCGCCACCATGCCTGGCTATTTTTTTTTTTTTTTTTTTTAAGTAGAGATGGGGTTTCTCCATGTTGGTCAGACTGGTTTTGAACTCCCAACCTCAAGTGATCTGACCCCCTTGGCCTCCCAAAGTGCTGGGATTTAAAAAATATTTTCTTTTTTAAATTTGTCCTGCCACCACGCCTGGTCAAAAAAATAAAATTTGTTTTAAATATCAGAAAATCTAGCCTAAGCAATATGGCAAAACCTTGTCTATACAAAAAATACAAACATTGTTCAGGCATGCTGGCTCACGCCTGTAATCCCAGCAGGCTTTGGGAGGCCAAGGCAGGCAGATCATCAGAGGTTAGCAGTTTGAGACCAGCCAGGCCAACATGGTAAAATCCCATCTCTGCTAAAAATACAAAAATTAGCTGGGCATGGTGGTGCATGCCTGTAGTCCCAGCGACTCAGGAGGCTGAGGCAGAAGAATAGCTTGAACCAGGGAGGCGGAGGTTGCAGTGAGCTGAGATCACACAACTGCGCTCCAGCCTGGGCAACAGAGCAAGACTCCATCTCAAAAAAATAGATAAATAAAAAATAGCCAGGCATGATGGTGCATGCCTATAGTCCCAGCTACACTGGAAGCTGAGGTGAGAGAATCACCTGAGACCAGGAGGTAGTCTTTGGTGGGCTGTGTTCATATCACTGCACTCCAGCCTGAATGACATAGCAAGACCCTGTCTCAAAAAAAAAAAAAAAAAAAAAAAAAAAATCAAAAAATCAAAGCACAAAGAACTGTAGAAAGGCCTCTCATCGGTTTATAATGGAATCTGACCATTAAAAGCACCCAGCTTTCTAAGTTCAGCTACCTAAGGAGCTAAATATTTATACCCTAACGATATAGGCACTGTTCAAAATAAAAAAGGCTAAACATTAATGTTTAATCCCTGATTATAACATAGACTCAAGGAAGACACAGTCATTTCCTCTACTATGTGGAGCTATCAATTTTAATAAAATGATTCATTTTGTTCTTCATACTGCCCAATGTAAGGAGAATGAATAAAAATAAACCTCTTTTGAAAATGAGATGCAATAACAAATTCTAAATAGCAGCTGAATGCTAATTGGCATGAAGCTAATTCTTCAATTTACATCCTTTGAAATCTGAAAGCAAAAGATCTACACTAAAATATCAAATTTAAATAATGACATCCTGCTTTAGAAACCCTGTTGGTTCCAAATGCTTCACACACTCTGTAGGGTAGAGAGACAGAGGTTGTGTCATGGTTCAGCACCGGAAACCTAGGTTCAAACCACTGCTGCACCTGAGTAGCTGTGAGGGCTGGGGCCAATTATCTTACCTTTTCTGGCCTTAGGCTTTGACACAAGCTCTTCCATCCAGCTGACGTCTCTACTCCACTTCCACAATTTGGACAATTCTTAAGAGTGGGTCCTAATGGTATCCTGTTGTAGGACTCATTGAAGGCCAACTGCACTCCACCCAATCCTCACTTCATAAATGAGTAAATACACGAACTGTGAGAAGCCGGTTTGCATTTCTGTCACTTATAACCGAAAATGTCATGACAAAATATGCATGCATAATTTTACAGTTATCACCAGAACAAAATGAAATGTCTTCACTTAACATTTATAATATTCATAATGTCTTAACATAAGATAGCATTCATTAACATTTTCTCATACTGCTCTAAATACTCCTAGTCTTTAGAACTGATGGGTAATAGTTCTCATATTTTAAGCAGCTACATGTTTAAACAATTTTTCTTTACCTCAATGTAAGTAAAAGGGTGAAAACATCTTATTCAAGTCTACTGACTCCTTTACAACACCTGGAGTTGGTATAAGTATAGTCCCTCTTTTTCTAGTGTTGGAATGTGTTACTCAGTGGTCCTAACCTGGAATCACTAACCTATATGGAAGTCATGAGAGCCACCTGTGAAAAACACTTGCTCCCTTCCCCACTATACTAGTGCTGCCCAAACCAAGACCTGCAGCCTGATAACATCCACAAATGAGATAAGAAACTGAAAGCAAGTGTTCAGAAACTTGTAATTTGACACTGCCATAATATACAGGAGAATTATTTTCCAAATAATTAATTTTTTATAACATTAGCAAAGTATCAGTCCACAGCACTGGAGACTAACAATCTTTTAACCTGGCCCTCCAATGCAGATAGTCTTGAGAAGCTGCACTGCACCATTCTCCCCGATAAGAAAGGCATGTACTAGCCTGCAAACTAGGTTTCTAAATCTCTCAAACACTGAAGGACCAGATGTTAATACCTATCTAGTTCCAGATCTGCATACCTCTGTATCTGTGATTAAGTAACTTGGAGTGGCTTTTCTTATTCCTCTAACCTCCTACCCCATAAAACAAGATAACTTCCCCATCTTGCCCTGCTTTTGCCACAATTTCTCAAAATAGCCCACACTATTTTCTCCACATCCGTAGCCTCAGATCACACCTCAACTCACTATCATCTGGTTTCCACAACTAGAAAACTGAAATAAATCTAAGGAAGTAATCAGCAACCCACACATGACCAGTGCTGCTTCTCACTCCCCCATCCTCTCCACAGCACTCAATGCTTTCCACCACCTCCTCAGCTTTCTTCACAGAACAGCCTCGTGGTTCTCTCTGGTTTCTGGCTACTTCTCTTGGCTTTTTGCTGCCTCTTAATCTTCTATCTCCCACGTTCGTTTTCCCTGAAGTTTTATAACTTGGATCCTCTCTCAAACACAGTCTTCCTGGAGGATATTACCTATTATTTTCTCCATCACTAAGCTCAAAAGACACAAATTCCAAATCTATATTCCCAGTCCTAGCCTCCTCTTTTGATCTCCAGTTCCCATTTCCAAATGCCTCCTGGACTAACCCAGTATGTGACTGTCACATTTATTTCTACCTCCTCTTTTGACCTCCAGTTCCCATTCCCCATTTCCAAATGCCTCCTGGACTAACTCTGTATGTGACTGTCACATTATTTCTATCACTAGAGAGTTGTCTACACTCATTTTAATTACTAGTACCACCTTCTTCCTGGTCGCCCATACAGTATTTTGGAGACTGAAAACATCGCTTGGATATCCCTCCAGTATGGTCTCCTCCCAATGTCACTGCAGTTCAGGCCTTCATCATCTCTCTCTATTAAATCATCCATTTGTCACATGATTTTTCAGCACATGCGAGGCAATATAAACACAAGAGACATGATTCTGCCTTCACTTAGTTTATAATACGAAGAGGACAGATTCCATGATTCCAACCACCTCTATCTGACTGCCAAATCTGCACTTCTCTGCCATTATGCAACCACTAGATTAGATCCAGGCACCTCCTGTTCAGAATCTTTGGCAGTTTCCCATTATATGCAGAAGGGCCAGCCTATTTAAAGCCCTCCACAACCTGATCCTAGTCTGCTTTATCGTATTTTTTTTCCATTCCATGTAGAATCTTTTTAGGCCAAGGTTCTAGTCCAGAATACACCCTGCATTCTGCCAGCTCTGGGCCTTTCCCATCTTTCCACCACCTCACTCTTCTCTCCTCTCCATCTCAAATCCTACCAATCCACCAAGCTCAAGCTTAAACACCAATTCTAATTAAGAAGCTCTCTCAGATTTTCCAGGAGGAATATATGCTACAATTCCTTCCGCTGGACTTGACAAAACTTTTTTAATGCTTTTCCTACTCTGCCCTGAAAGTGGGTCCCAGCATTTGTTTTTATCACTCTAAAACTTTCTGCACTAGACTCTGAGCAATTTGAAAGACGAAAACTCTCCATATTTATCCATTTTCCCAGTATGCCTATTACTGCTATGCACACACACACACACACACACACACACACACACACACACACACACAACCTGTATGCTCAGTCAAGTTTTTTTGTTTTTGTTTTTTGATACAGAGTCTTATTCTGTCACCCAGGCTGGAGTGCAATGGCGCAATCTCAGCTCACTGCAACCTCCGCCAACTGAATTCAAGCAATTCTCTTGCCTCAGCTTCCTGAGTAGTTGGGATTATAGGTGTGTGCCACCACACCCAGCCAATTTTTATATTTTTAGTAGAGACAGAATTTCACCATGTTGGCCAGGATGGTCTTGAACTCCTGACACCTTGCGATCCACCCACCTTAGCCTGCCAAAGTGTTGGGACTACAGGCATGAGCCACCGTGCCCAGCCAAGTACTTTTAATTAAAACACATTTTGCTAAAACTTACTTTGCAATTTTAGAAGCAGTCACTGGTTAAATTAGATACCCTTAAGTGAGGTGTTTCAGAAAGACTATTTGGTTATCATCTCCTTCTATTTACCTGCCAGTTAGTTATCTGGTTTCTTGTTTTTAAGAGTCTTGGCCAGGTGCGGTGGGTCACCCCTATAAGCCCGGCACTTTGGGAGGCCAAGGTGGGTGGATCACCTGAGGTCAGGAGTTTGAGACAAGCCTGGCCAAAATGACAAAACTCCATCACTACTAAAAATACATAAATTAGCCATGGTGGCACGTGCTTGTAATCCCAGGTACTTAGGAGGCTGAGGCAGGAGAATCACTTGAACCCAGGAGGCGGAAGAGCCAAGATCATGCCACTGCACTCCAGTCCGGGCAAAAAACAAAAAATTTAAAAAAAAAAAAAAAAAAAAAAAAGGATGAGGTCTATGTTGCACAGGCTGATCACAGGATCATAGCTCTACTGCTGTCTCAAACTTCCTGGGCTAAAATGGTCCTCCCACCTCAGTCTCCAGAGTGACTGAGACTACAGTCACATGCCACCATGCCCAGCTAATTTTTATTTTTACTTTTTTATAGAAATGGGATCTGGTTATGTTGCCTGGGCTGGTCTCAAAGTCTTGGCCTCAAGCAATCCACCTGCCTTGTCCTCTCAAAGTGCTGGGATTACAGGCGTGAGACACCATGCTTGGCCCCTACTTACTTGTTAAATGAATTCATTACGTATAGCATATAGCTATGGGAAAAGAAATAACATGAATTAAAACAAGTGATGATAAACAGAAGAGGAGCGAGCTAGACTTTAAGTATATACAACCTTGTTACATCAAATGTTAAAAGCAAATGATAAAATAGTCAATAACGGTATAATGTATGTCAACAAGGGCAAATGTCCAACTCTGAGATACGGTAAACCTCTAAACAAACAATATAGAAAGAAAATACCTAGAACAGAAATTCATGACCATCCATTCAGCATTCAGGAAACGCTGTCTGAAAGAACTTCCACATAAAAGAGGATTAAGAGATTCTAAAGATGGGAATGTAACCTCAAATGGTATACGTGCTATAAAGCAGGGTTGGCAAGCCATAGCCTGTGGATCAATTTCATCCTACCATCTGTTTTTGAACAGAATGGTTTTCACAATTGCAAAGGAGAGTCATATTTCATGACATATGACAATGACATGAAACACAAACATCAGTATACACTAAGTTTTATTGGAACACAGCCACATTCATTCATTTATACATTGCTTATGGCTGCTTCAGTGCTATAATGGCAAGGTGGAGTAGTTGGGACAGAGATACAGCCTGTAAAGCCCAAGATGATACTTATAATATGGTCCTTTATGAAAAAAGTTGCCAACACCCAACTGTAGAGAAAAAATGGCCACACAGATAAGGACTATTCATTCCATGAGACTGGCCACTCTTTGTAAGAAACATTTCAAGTCAGAGATTTAAAAATTTATAAGGCACCTCTGATTGTATAGTAAACATCAAATTGGAAAGACTTCAAGTTCCAATGACAATGGAGTAACAGGAATCAGAGTTACCCTCCCTAGACAATTTAAAAACTGGACTAGGCCAGGCACAGTGGCTCACACCTGCAATCTCAGCACTTTGGGGGGCCAAGGTGGGCGGATCACAAGGTCAGGAATTTGAAATCAGCCTGCCCAACATGGTGAAACCCCGTCTCTAAGAATACAAAAATTAGCTAGGCATGGTGATGCGAGCCTGTAATCCCAGCTACTCAGGAGGTTGAGGCAGGAAAACTGCTTGAACCTGGGAGGCAGAGGTTGCAGTGAGCCAAGATCACACCACTGTACTCCAGCCTGGGGAACAGAGCAAGACTTTGTCTCAGGGAAAATAAATAAATAAATAAACAAAAAAATTGGACTAAATACATTAAACAATCATTTTCAGACATTGTACACCAGGCAATAAAAGACTACAATCCTGATGGAAGGGAAAGAAGTAAGGTAAGCCTTAACCCTGCCATATCCATCTGCCTGGAGACACTCCAGACTATAGAGGGGATGGGGATTCCACATAAGACACAAATGTTTCTCTGAGCTGAAAGGAGACATTAAGGATCTGCAAGTTTGAATCAACTAGAAGGCAAAGGAATTACTTGTGGTGAGAAGACAGCTACACATAAAAAAAGCTCCAAAGACATGCATAGAATCTGAGTCTTTGCTGAATATTAAGAAACACATGTCTAGGATGAAAACTCTAGGAGATTGGGCAAAGAATGACCCAAGAGCTGTGAATAGAATGGTTCCCTAGAGATCACACGGGGCTGGGAATTCTTTGCATTCCCAAAAGCCAAATTGATAATTTAAGCCATTCAGAACAGAGACCCCAAAAGGGTCATACTTTAGTACTGGAGCTAGCCTACCCTGGGAAAAAGGTTACTTGAGACTGCATTAGTTTTAAAAGAAGTCTTGAAAGGATCAAACTGAACTACAGTCAATAAATTAACTGTCAGGACGAAACCCAACAAAGAAGACAACAAAATCTAGACACCCAACAACATAAAATACACAATGTCCTTCATCCAACCAAAAACTTCCTTGACATGTGAAAAAAACAAAAACATGCAACCTGTAACTACAGAAAACTCAGTCAATAGAAACAAATCCAAAAATTATTCAAGCAAAAACATTAAAACGGCCATGTTCAAATATTCAAAGCAGCCTTTCTAAATCACGGTTCTGTGAGAGAACTGAGCCCTAGTTATCTGAGTATTTTCTCCAGCCTCCCAAAAATGGCACATGGCTGTACCATTCTAGATGCTAAGGTACAATGCAAATTTTCTAGATGCAAACTGAGCCCAAATGCTGTATATGTTGTGTGTTAATTCAGGGCTCAATGTTTTGCAAAACCAGTTGAGAGGGGCTAGTTAAGAGGAATACATGAACACAATGAGGAGAGAAGCATAATATATATTTTTTTAAAAATCCAAATATCATTTCCAGGGGATAAAAACCCCACAAAATCCAAAATGAAAATTCACTGGATAAGATTCAAACAACAGATTAAACAGCAGCAGAAGAAATGGTTCTGGGGATAGGGTACAGTGGCTCATGCCTATAATCTAAACACTTTGAGAGGCTGGGGAAGGCAGATAGCTTGAGTTCAGGAGTTTGAGACCAGCTTAAGCAACATGGCAAGACCTTGTCCCTACAGAAAGTACAAAAAGTAGCCCAGCATGGTGGCATGAGCCTCTGTAGTCCCAGCTACTCAACAGGCTTAAGTGGGAGGATGACCTGAGCCTGAGAGGCAGAGGTTGCAGTGAGCCAAGATGGTGCCACTGCACTCCAACCTGGGCAACAGAGGGAGACATTACAAGGTAAGGAAAGGGGAAGGGGGAAGGGAGGGAAGAGGGAAAGGAGGAGGGGAGGGGGAAAGGACGGGAAGGGGAGAGGAAGGGCAAGGAGAAGGGGAAAGGAAAGGGAAGGAGGAGTGAGAAGAAGAGGAAGGGGAGAGGAATGGAGAGGAAGGGAGGGGAGAGGAAGGAGAGGAGGGGAGGGGAGGGGAGAGGAAGGGGAGGAGGGAAGGGGAAAGGAAAGGGGAGGAGGGGAGGAGAGAGGAAGGGGATAGGAGGACAGAGGATGACGGGGAGGGGAGAGGAGGGGAGGGGAGGGGAGGCGTGAAGGTAATGGGCCTTGAAGATGTAATAAAAATAATTCAAAGCAAAGCATAAAGAAGAAAAAAATAAACTGAGATTTTAAAAAGTTGATTGGTTTCTCATAAAATCTGGGTATTATGTAAGCAATCTCTTGTTATCCGAAGTTGCCTAGAACAAATAAACTTTGCCAACTGAAAGTACTACTAAGGATACATGACAGTGCTAGAGTATCAAAAGCCACAGGAGAAACATGGTATCTTCCTAGGCAATAACTGTACCAAATTGTACCAGAATTCTGTATCAACATAATTATACTATGAAGTACAGCATTTAATTATGATTTTTTTTTTTTAAGATGGAGTTTTGCTCTGTTACCCAGGCTGAGTGCAATGGTGAAATCTCAGCTCACTGCAACCCCTGCTCCTGGGTTCAAGCAATTCTTCTGCCTCAGCCTCCCGAGTAGCTGGGATTACAGGTACCCACCACCACCCCCAGCTAATTTTTGTATTTTTAGTAGAGACGGAGTTTCATCATGTTGGTCAGGCTAGTTTCGAACTCCTGACCTCAGGTGATCCACCCGCCTCGGCCTCCCAAAGTGCTGGGATTATAGGTGTGAGCCATGGTCTTCAAATATATGTATTGGCTTTAGCTGTTTTCAGTTTCATCTTCAGAGGCGTATACGTATATGTATTCACCTTCTTCTAAAGTTGGGTTTCTCTGTCAGGAGCACGACATAACAAAAAGTTTAAGAAACACTGACTTAAGTAAATATTCAAGAAATCAAAGAACACCAAACTGTTTCACATCCACTCCATCTACTGAATGACCAATGCTGACTTTTAGATTCAAACCCTAAGGCACTGGAAAAAAAGGCATAGAGCTACTAAAATAAGTTTTGCTAACACTTGTTCCCTTAAGAAACCACTAAATTAACACAATGAGTAATCAAGCATCATCTTGTGATAACAGATCAATTTTAATTCTAGCACCTGAAGCTATACAAGGGTATGCTCTATAAACTTCATGGGACTGTTGTACACACTTGATAAAGTGACAACTGTGCAATACCACTTAGCATCTCAAAATCAGGAACATACTATTGAATTGCTTAAACACAATCCACAGAATTAAAAACAAAATCAGATGCCATCCACAGTTATACTAATTGTCCATTAAAAGCTTACACTTAATACTTGATATAACAATCAATATCTAGCAGGGAATATTAAAAGTGATTTCAGAGTCTCATCCTGTTGTACTCTATTGGGAAGGTTTCTTGAGTAGATATGTGACTGGCCAAAGATGGGTACAACCAAGACCAGACCAGCAAGTAAAAGTTCTACCACAGTTTCTATAGTTTCCACTTGTTTTTGTCAGTTAAAAGTGAACAGTGAGAATTAAATACTTATCTTTACATTTACACAAGGTATGCTGTGAAAGCATATCTGCTTACAAACATATAAAAATACTTGTTAACTAGTTTGATAAGAAAATAATGTATAAAAAGTATATAGCAAAAACATTAATCATCTCTGACCCCGGAAAGATCAATTCCATATTTTATATTACATCAAACAAAAACAGTTTTAGTTTTTCAAATCCCTTATCCAGAAATACTTGAAAAGGAAGACAGAAACTATTTTTACCCTTAGCGTGGCTGTGAAAAAGAGTTAAATTAAAAAATCAAGTACACTGAAATGTTTAAGTCCTGAATGAGTCCAAATATTTGACCACGTAGACTATTATCATCTTCAAGAGTAGGAGTAATAACACAGGCTTTTATGAGCAGTTTTTAATCCATAAATACAATAGGCATTTTGGTATTTTGGCCACCAGAAAAGAAAAGCTGTAGTATCAGTAAAGGTCTGAGATGTTTCACTTTTGTAGATTCAATTCAGTGTATTTATGATTAACAAAGGCTGACATTGAAATTTTTAAAGATAGGCAAAAATTCACATTAAAAAAAAAAACCCTATATTTCTATTTAGAGTAACAGTAGGCAGTATGATTCCAAAAGTTAAAAATTATTTCGCAACCTGTGGTTTCAGCTTGGCAAACAGCTTAGATTCCAAAACTGATTCATCTCTATTAAAATGTAAGCACTTAAAAAAAGTGTCTGTGTATATAGACACATATTTTAAAGGAATCAGATAATCTTTGAAGCAGCCTTAGTGTTTTCTTTAAATTTGTCTGGAAATGACCATTGTATTAGCTTCACGGAAAGGACTGACTAGCCAGCTTCTTGGTCTAAGGCTAACATGGTGATCATTTGTCTAAGGCTAGAAAGGTACCAAATAAGATGTAAACTGAGGAGAGGAAGAGGAGATGAGGGCTTTTCCTGACAGTTGGTAGCTAAAACTGAAAGGATTCTAGAAAATGACACAATGGCAGCCTTTCTTGTCTTTTTCTTTCCGTGTCGGTTCTGGTGAAGGAGGACATTCCTGCTCTTGAAATTTCCTGTAAAATAAAAAAATCTAAAATATAATTGCCTTCTTGGTAATCTACTATTACAAATACAGGTTACTTTTTGCACAAGTTCACTTTAAGTGCAGATGCTTTTCAATGATAAACTTCAACTAGGGAACAAAGCAAAGATTTCTCTCTTCCTTACCCTCACCAAAAAAGGGCACAAATTCATCAACACCAGCATAAACAGAACTGTGAAGTTGCTTTAATGGATGAGGTCTGAATCAGATGAGATACCAGACTCAGTAATCTCTAAATTCCCCTCCCAATTTGAAATTCCATGACTCTAAGGCATACTTAAGAATAAAGATTCATCATTATAGTGCAATATAAAATTACCTTTATGAGGTATGCAGGTTTTATCCCTATTCTGCCACTTATTAAATTCAGTATTAGACAAGTTAGTTGATCTAATCTGAGCCTCAGTTTTTTAGAAGGGAATAACGGCAACCTACCTTTAACAGTTATTGTAAGGATTAAAGATCTTGTGATATTTAAATATATTTAATAGTGCCTGGCATTAAAAACAAAACAAACAAAAAACCTCCTCCATTCCCCACCTCATTCCTGAATTACTAATGGATAAGGAGAGAGCCTAAGAACCAAAACAAAGGACAACATTTCAAAAAGGCCATCATAATTACGTTAAGAAGGCACTGTCTCATCAGTTGCTTGACACTAAAATGGAACTGGAATGGGGAAAGAGGGTAAAATACATACAACATAAAATTTTCCATCTTAGCCATTTTTAAGTATATATTTGATGGTATTGAGTACATGCATGTTGTTGTGCAACCGTCATCATCATCCATCTCTAGATCTTTTTCATCTGGCAAAACTGAAACTCTGTACCCATTAAAAAATAATGGGACTGGGATTTTTAACCAACTACTAAAAAAGAAAAACCTATAACCTTCACTTTTTCTTTTTTTCTTCACAGAAAGAGAATGCTTTGGCAAGGGGCTAGTAAGTACAAGAAGATCATAGCTCAGGTGCCAATTTACCTTAGATACAAAATAAATATGAAGCCTGGGTGTGGTGGCTCATGCCTGTAATCCCAGCACTTTCGGAGGCCAAGGCAGACGGATCACTTGAGCTCAGGAGTTTTAAGAGCAGCCTGGGCAACATGGTAAAACTCCATCTCTACTAAAAATACAAAAAAAAAAAAAATTAGCTGGGTATGGTGGCAGACACCTGTAGTGCCAGCAACTTGGGAGGCTGAGGCAAGAGAATCACTTGAACTCAGGAGGTGGAGGTTGCAGTGAGCCAAGATCACACCACTACACTCCAGCCTGGGCAACAAAGAGAGACTCTGTCTCAAAACACAACACAACACAACACATGAGTCCACTTCACATTCCTATCAAACTGTCTCACTAGCAGAGAATCCCAGATCTACAGAGCACAGTGTGAAATAGGGGCCAGGCACCAAGACCCAAAATAATAAATCAAATGCTACTCACTAAAGAAACGTCATCTTTCTCACCCACAAACATATCTATTAACTCTTATCAGACCTTAACCAACACCTTAAGCTTCTTGGAACCCATTAACACTTTTTAAACCACAGGGGCCCCCTAGGGAAAAATTCTTTGTTGTGTAGGATGTTATACTTCACACTTTGCAGGATTATTGAATCTCTACCATCTGGCTTACTCTTAGCCTGAGATGTGTTGGAATAAAAAGAAAGCTAGGAGCACAGGCTCTGGAATCAGAGATTTGAATTGAAGCCCCAGTTCTGCCATTTAATATGTCTAAACTTTGAACAAGTTATTTTACTTCTTTTTCTGTACCTTTGTTTTCTCCTCTGAAAGTTAGGATAAAACACTATTTAGTTTATTGAGCTATGGTGAGAATTACATATAATAATACATGTTAAACATTTAGCACAGAATCTGGGAGGGATTATCATGCAAAAGTTAGCTGCTGTCATCAGTAAAGGCAGCATTTATTCTTTTCAAAATTCTATGTGTACTTTCTACTTCGTAATTAAGTTAGATTTTATATTCTAGATGTGCCTAGAATATGTACTTGAAAACTGTAATGTTAGTCAGGCATGGTGGCTCAAGCCTGCAATCCCAGCACTTTGGGAGGCCGAGGCGGGTGGATCACCCAAGGTGGGTGAATCATCCGAGGTCAGGAGTTCAAGGCCAGCCTGGATGGCCAACTTGGCCAAATCCTGTCTCTACTAAAAAATACAGAAAATTAGCTGGGCATGGTGGTGGCCACCTGTAATCCCAGCGACTTGGGAGGCTGAGGCATCAGAAACACTTGAACCCAAGGAGACAGAGGTTGCAGTGAGCTCAGATGGTGCCATTGCACTCCAGCCTGGGCAACAGAGACTCCATCTCAAAACATAACAAAAAAAAATTGTAATGCACCATGTGCATTAATCCCTAGAAAGGAATCACTCCTAAATAAAATATCCTCTTTCTTACTAAAAACACTTAATAGTGATTTATTAAGACATACTTCTAGAATATGTTTTGCTTACCTGATAACCCGGACAAGTTCATGGAAAGCTTGATCTACATTCATCCTAATCTTTGCTGATGCCTCCATGTATGTGACCTTAAGTTGCCGTGCTAACTGTTGTCCTTCTTCCTGTGTTACCTGAAATTCCAACAGTTAAGTTTATGGTACGTTATTAACTACTAGATTCGCTCCATCTAATCCTGGCCACAGATTGTGCTAGTATTTCAGCCAGAGGCCAAGGTGTTTTATCATAAGATGAATTAACAGACTTAACAGCTCAAAATAAACTAAAGCCCACTCCTGCAGAACAATACCTGTGATGGAAATAATAGCCTTCAGCAGTATTTCCAACTAACTAGAGATCACACAAAAAGTGTTAAATACAACAGTGATACATTCTGGGAAGGGAAAAGTGTAAGGTGCTATTGAAGTATATGACCCTGTCAGGGAGATCAGGGAAAGTTTCCCTGAGGAAGTGACGTTTAAGCTAACATAGTACAGAGTTGAGGGGTGGAGGGGTGGGGGTGTGAGGACATTTCCCTGACAGAGAAAACTTGATTGCGTGAGGCCATGAGAGGGAATGGGCTTTCCAAGAACTAAAAGAAGCCTCACATAGCTGGAATACAATAAGCAAAGACAGAAAATGGCAAGAGGTGAAGATGGAAAAAGTGTAAGCTTCAGAGGCCATGAAGTCTCTTCATCACTGCATTCCCCAGTACCTGGTACACAGGTGACACTCATCAATATGTGGGGGGAAATGAATTATGAATGCAATCACAGGTCCTCACAATGCCTTATATTTTGGAGGTCAGGGAGAGGTGGCATAGCTGACTGATGTATAAAATGGCAGGTCAGAATAAGAAAACATGAACTGAATGTAAGTAAACTCCTATATGTTTTAAATGTAAGGATTTGAATAGAGAGATGTTGTAAACTCTATTACATTTACACTTATATAGTGAGACTTAAAATTTTATTTCTGAAAACAATATATTTTATTGCTGTTATCATCACAAAAGTAAACACTTGCCAAAAAATTAGAAAAGTTAAATGGAGGAAAAAAATTGAAGAAAATTTAGGAACCTAAAAAACATAGAGAACCACATCTTTTGGTCATTTTTCATATGTAGTTTTCACACTACAAAAATAGGATCATAATTTTTGTGTATCTCATACTCTGGAAACATTCTGAACTCATTTATCTAGGAGTTCTTTTGTAAATTCCATAGGCCATTCTACATAACCACATCATCTGCTAATAAAGACAGTTTTATTTCTTGCTTTTTGATGTGGATGTCTTTTATTTCCTTTTCCAGCCTTAGGGCACTGCCTAGAACCTCCAACACAGTAAGTGGTGAGAATACTCTTGACCTGTTTTGGATCTTAGAAACAAAGCTAGTCTTTCACCATTAAGTATGCTGTCAGTTATAGAACTTTTTTGGTAGATGTCTGTTCTCAGGTTAACAAAGTCCTCCCCTACTCCCTTGTATAAGGCATTTATCAGGAACAGATGGTGGATTTGCCAAATGTTTTTCATGCATCTATTGAGATGATTATATGATTTCTCCTTTTTAGTCTGCTAATATGAATTATACTGACTCACTTTCAAATATCAAACCAACAACCCATTCTGGGAATAAACTCTCTTTGAGTGATGTAATGCTCTTGTTATATATTGTTAAATTCTATTTAATATTTTATTAAGAATCTTTGTATCTGTGTTCATGAGAGATGCTGGACTACAGATTTCTTGTTTTCCTCTGGTTTGGGTTTCTGGGTGCTGTGATGGCTTCATAAAAGTTGGAAAGAATTTTCTCTCCTCTTCAATGTTGTAGAACACTTTGTACAGAATCACAAGTATTTCTTCTTTAAATTTGTGGTATAATTCACCAGGCAAATCTATTTGAGCTTGAAGTTTTCTTTGAGAGGAAGTTTTTAAAACAAACTCAATTTATTTTATAGATAAATTACTACTCATATTATCTCCCTCCCTCCCTCCCCTCTCCCCACTCCCCCACCCCCACCCCCGCTTGAGTGAGTTTTGGTAGTTTGTGCCTTTCAAGTAATGTGGCCATTTCATTTAACTTGTTGAATTTATTGGCATAAAGGTGTTTATAGTATTTATCATCTTTTAAACACCTGAAGAATCTAAAGTGAAGATAGAGCTCTCATTCCTGATATTGTGCCTTTTCTATCTGATTATTCTGACAAGAGTCTTGTAAATTTGATTTTCTAAAAAGCCAGTTTGGGGTTTTTATTTATTTTTTGGTAGAGATGGAGTCTGTATTACCCAGGATGGTCTTGAACTTCTGGGCTCAAGCAATCTTCCTGACTCAGCCTCTCAAAGTGTTGGCATTACAGGCATAAGCCACCACGCTCTGCCAATTTTTCTTTCCTCTTTATAATTTTATTATTTTTCATTTCATTGGTCCTCATTCTCTTATTTCCTGCCTACATACTACGGGTTTTAATTTTCTCTTTTTCTTCTAATTTCTTAACGAAGAAACTAACAGTCATTGAACTAAGACCTTTGTTCTAATACAAATATTTAGTGCTATAAATTTCTCTATGTATACTTCTTTAGTAGCATGCCACAAATTTTGATGATGTGTTCTAATTTTCATTCAGTTCAATAATTTCTTTGTAATTTCTCTTTTCATTTTCTTCTCTGACCCAAGAACTAGTTGGAATATGTTAATTTCCCAATATTCGGAGATTTCCTAGATACCTCTCTGTTACTAATTTCCAACTTAATTCCACTGTGGTCAGAAAATACACACTGTCCAACTGAAATCCTTTTAAATTTATTGAGGCTCATTTTATGACCCATTCTTATTTCAAAAGAAGGCACATTCTACTGTTGTTGGGTGAAGTGTACAATTAATATCAATTAGGATATGCTATTTGACAGTGTTGCTCAAGTCATCAATATCTTCACTGATTTTCTTTCTACCTTCCTATCAGTTATTGAGAGGGGTACTGAAGTCTCTGATTCTAAGTGTGAATTTGTCTATTTCTCCTTCCAGTTCTTAACATTCTTGCTTCAAGATTTTTGAAGCTACTATTAGATCACGAATGTTAGGGACTGTTATGTCCTCCTGATGAATTAATCTCCTTATCATTATGAAACAATCTTCTTTATTCCTGGTAATAGTCTTGGCTCTGACATCTTAGTCTGATATTTATATAGCTACTTTAATTATTTTCATTAATGCCTGGCTAGCAATAATAATGAAAATAATTAAAGTAGCTATACAAATATCTTACTCTATGCTTTTACTTTAACCTTTGTGTCTTCATATTTAAAGTAGATTTCTTGTAGCTTTTTTTAATTCAATCTAACAACATCTGCCTTTTGAGACATTTGCACAACTTACATTTAATTTGCTCATTGATATTGTTCAATCATCTTGCTATTAGTTTCCTATCCATATCATCTATTCTTTGTTCTAGTTGTCTTCTTTTTCTACCTCCTTTTGGGTTAGCTGAGCTGCTTTTATTACTGCATTTTACCTCCTTTGTTGGTTAATTAACTATATTATTTGTTATTTCAGTGATTGCTTTAGAATTTATAAGTATACATTTTTAATTCATGACAGTCTAATTCAAATGATACTATACCAATTCAGGTATGGTTTAAGAACCTTACAATAGAGCCAGGTGCAAAGGTACGTGCCTCAAGTCCCAGCTACTTGGGTTGAGGCAGGAGGATCACTGGAGTTCAAGAGTTCAAGGCCAGTCTGGTCAACACAGTGAGACCTCATCTCCCAAAACAAAAACTCAAACTAGTTACAACAACGTTGCTCCCTCCTGTTGTTATTAACTTTTAACTCAAAATGCATTTATTATTTTTACTTTAAATATTCTTATAATAAGAGTAATTTATATTTATTCACATAATTACCATCTCTGGTACTCTGTATTCATTTTCAGATTTATATACAGATTTCCCTTTGGTATAGTTTTCCTTCTGCCTAAGGACATCTTTTCACATTGCTTGTAATGCAGGTCTGCTGATGATGAATTATCTCGCTTTTATATGTCTGGGAAAAGTGTTTATTTCATCTCCATTTTGGAAATAAATTTTTGGTGTGTACTGAGTTCTAGATGACCACTTTTGCTATCAGTACTTAAAAGATTCTGAGCCATCATCTTCTGGCTTCACTGTTTCCAATGAAATATAATGACGACTCCTGCCATCCTTATCTTTGTTCTTCTATATGTAACGTGCTCTTTTCCCCTCTGGCTATTTTTCAGATTTTTTTCTTTATCACTGATTTTAAGCTATTTCACTATAATGTATCTTATAATTTTCTTCATATTTCTTGTGCTCCAGATTTGTTAAGCTTCTTGGATGTGTGTCTTTATTTTTCAACAAATGTGGAAATTTTCAGCAATTACTTCTGCTGTTAATTCCATCCAGTGCATTTTTCATGTCAAACATTATAGTTTTACTTCTGAAAGTTTGATTTGGATCTTTTTACATCTTCATGTCTCTATTTAACATGTTTTCTCTAGCTTCTTGATTGTATAAAATATAGTCGAAATAACGGTTTTAATGTCTCTGTCCACTAATTCTATTATCTTTGTCATTTCTGGATCTATTAATTGATTTGCTTCTTTATTGTGGGTCATATTTTCTTGCTTCTTTATATGCCTGGAATTTCTGAGTAGAAGGATGGGTTTTATACCTATTGAGAATTAGATATGTATTTCCACACACATTCATGAGCTTTCTTCTAGGATGCAGTTATTTGGAAACATGTTCATCCTTTCAGGTCACGCACTAGGTTTTGTTATAGAGTACCAGAACAGCATTTAGTTTGGCTAATTTTGATCCACTACTGGGACAAAACCCTTCTGAGTTATACTATCCAATACTCAAAAAAATATAATTTTCCATTTGGATTGATTGGAATATGAATTATTCCTGGTCCTATTTGAGCTCAAGGTATTGTTCCTTTTAAACTTTTTATGTAGTTTGTTCTCCCAATTTAAATTTTATTCAAAAATTTAGTAGCCTCAATACAGTATCATTAGTTTATTACATCAATATACATATATCCAACAACTACTTCGTAACAGTTTGTGCTCTGTTGCATTCCAACAGGATAACAGTAAAGTTCTACATAGCACTGGTATATCTAAGTTTATGTAATTTTTAAATTTACCTTGTCTCTCTTCAAAAAAACATATGTACCACAAGGCCTATGCATTTGAAATATAAACTGATAAAGTTACCAGAACAAACAACAACAAAGAAGGAAGCCAAGTAAAAACAGAAAGCTTCACAGAAGCACCAATTTTAGACAGGATAATTTCTATTTTAGGAAAATTCGACATGGGAAATTTCTTCCTATAAAAAGACCCCTATGTTGTCACAAATTCTGTTCCTTCTTCCTGGGATGTTGTCCCTTCTCTCTCAACTCTACACTCTCAAATTCTTCCTCACAAACCTTTCAAGACCTGAGCAATCAAATTTCCCCCTAAGTGTTGATGCTGTTTTGGAAGCACCTGCTCAGAGCTCCCATCACACCCTCTGGTTACTACTGGTAAGACTAACAATACCACAGAAAAATTTTTAGTTTTGTTTTCTTGTTCTTTCAGCATGGTATCATGTCCTCTGAGGCTAGGAAGTTAAGACAGATTTGTCTTTGTACACCCAAAGCTTAGAAGCATGCTTAGCAGCTAAATAAATAATTTAACATATATTAAGTAAATGGTGTACAAATAATCAAATAAGTACATTCTTAAGTAAAAACAAAAAAATACAAAAAGAAAAAGAAATCTCAACAAATTACTTACTCTACTGGGGTAAATTTGATTTGGGGAAGGTAATATATGTACTTAGAATTTTTCCATTAGTCTTTCTGCTCAATTATTCCTCAAAAAGGTACCTTGTCCTACCCATCATGCATAATGTAATTCACATAAAAAGGAATGGCAACTGACCTATCTTTATATAGAGTAAGAAAAGTAAGGCCAGGCTGGTGGTTCACGCCTGTAATCCTGGCACTTTGGGAGGCCAAAGTGGGTGGATCACCTCAAGTCAGGAGTTCAAGGCCAGCCTGGACAACATGGTGAAACTCTGTCTCTACTAAAAATATAAAAACTAGCCGGGTGTGGTGGTGGGGCCCTATAATCCCAGCTATTGGGGAGGCTGAAGCAGGAGGATCACTTGAACCCGGGAGGTGGAGGTTGCAGTGAGCCAAGACTGTGCCACTGCACTCCAGCCTTGGTTGACAGAGTAACACTACTTCCCAAAACAAAGAAAAAAAGGGAAAAAGAAAAGTTAATTAATTCATAATCCAGATGATAAAAAAATTCCTGCTGCTAGGGTTATGTGCTTCACTTACCTGTTTTTGTTTTGTTTTTTTGAGACAGGTTCTCACTCTGTTGCCCAGGTTGGTGTGCAGTGGCATGATCACAGCTCACTGTAGCCTCAACATCCCAGGCTTGGGTAACCTTCCCACCTTAGTCTCCTGAGTAGATGGGACTACAGGCACGTGCCACCATGCCCAATCTTTTTTTTATTTTTAGTAGAGACAGGGTTCTGCCATATTGCCCAGGCTGGTCTTGAACTTCTGGGCTCAAGGGATCTGCCTGCCTTTGCTTCCCAAAGTGCTGGGATCATAGGTGTCTGCCACCACACCCAGCCGTTTGTTTTTAAAGCACAGTTTCACATCACCGTCTTCCAGGAAACAAAGCCAGCAAATTTATACATACATTTCTGGTGAAGAAATCTCTAACCACATATAAAGTTGATTTTGAGCTCACTGGCACAGCAACTTTTTTTTTTTTTTTTTGGAGAAAGAGTTTTACTCTCGTTACTCAGACTGGAGTGCAGTAGTGTGATCTCGGCTCACCACAATCTCCGCCTCCCAGGTTCAAGTGATTCTCCTGCCTCAGCCTCCCAAGTAGCTGGGATTATAGGTATGTGCCACCACACCTGGCTAATTTTGTGTTTTTAGTAGATATGGGGTTTCTCCATGTTGGTCAGGCTGGTCTCGAACTCCCAACCTCAGGTGATCTGCCCACCTCGGCCTCCCAAAGTGCTGGGGTTACAGGCGTGAGCCACCGTACCCGGCAGCATACTTTTAACTAAGTAAAATTAGCATTGTCACCACCAAAGCAAACAATAAAAGACAGAAAGGACAACACACTGGAACAGAGCCACAGCATTGTGGAAGTCAAAAATCAAAAAAAACCCTGAAAGCTACACAAATAAGTATTTCCTAGGGTTCCTCGACCCAGATAGTTTTATAAAGATATCAAATATTAAGCCTCATCTCCTAGATATTCTGATTTGGTAGATTTGAGCACTTCCCAGGCATGTTTTGTTTTAAATAACCAGGGCGAATCTGATGCAACAAATTCACAGAACTACAGAAATTCACAATAATATGTATAAGCTCATCTATTACTGCATATTTCCAAATAGAATAAACTACATTTGCAACACTCAAGAGTTATATCAAGCTAATGAAGTTTACCGAAGCAAAACTTGTTTTCACAAATATCTATTATGCAGAAAGAATCATCACTTTAATATCACGTCTTAACTCACTGGTACCCAGATTCAACCATTCAACAAATATTTATTTAGTGCATACCTTTGTTCTATGTGCTAATGATAAAGCATGAACAAAACTGACTGGTCAAAACTGAGAAGCCCTCATAGTACCTACATCTACACTCAGCATCTAAATTCACCCTTTTAGATGCACATAAGGCACAGGTAAGGCCATATGTGGTAAGACCCTCTATTATTTGAGAAGGAGGGGTTATTTTTCCTAGGAGGCTGTAGGGGGCACACTGTGGTCAAAAGTACTGACAAATAGGAGTCTGGGTTGATATACTTAGCTGTCTATTATTTTAAGTATAATGAGTTATTTTCTCAAATTAATAGTGACCATTAATAATAAAGCAACTAACACGGAGAAAAAAGAGGGAACAACCAAGGTAAGCCAGGAGACAAAGGTGGTAAAGACAAAAAAGCAAAAACAGTTGATCTCTATCTAGATAGGGCTGAGTTGAGGACAAAGAACCTGAAATCAGATATATCATGAAATTCCACTGTCTAAGCCCAAATACTGCGATATTAAATTTCATATTCAACGTGTTGTTATATTCACCTACTTTTATATTTTAGCAAAGGCAAGCAAATCATTTACCTATGTTTTCTTCCTACACCTTTAGCAGAATAAACAAAATGACTGGCATACCTCTAAAGGACCAGATGGCTGGTAACACTAAACAATCATTCAAATTCTACAGATCTCATTTTATTTAACATAAACTTCAGCAACTATTCTGTCTACTGCTTCATCATCACTGCCTAGAAAACGTGTTCAGTAAATACTGGATCGATGAAAAGATGAAAGAAGCAGCCCAGTCCACAGAGATACGGAAGCCACAAGCAAGCAAGCAAGCAAAGCATCTTCTGTATGATCCCTCCTCCCTGGTGGGGTTCAGAATCTCAGGAGCCAGTGGTAGAAATGGCCAGTGCTGATCCACAAATTCAAAGAACAAGGGGAACTGGTATTTATTATCTACAAGAAAACATGCAAGAAGGTAGAGAAACTACAAAGGATCATGCCTAAGACAAAGACAGAAAAAAACAAACTGGGTCAGCAATAGAGAGCAAGCCAGACTGGTTACTAAGAACCTAGAGATGACCAAAAACTAAACATCTCTGAAGAGGGGAAAGAAGCTTTTACAGCATCCCTGTGGTCTGTCCAAGTTGACTTGGCAGAACAAGTAAGGGTGTCAAGACATTCTAGACCATCACCTTTAATTAAGAGACTTTAAAAAGGTAAAAACATCTACTATAGCATCTATAGTATACTATGCTCTATAGTATCTCAATTTCAATAGCATGTCCCCTGAGGGTAGGAGATAGGGCATGTTTGTCTTTGCACATCCAGAGCCCAAGACACCTTAGAGAGACAAGGAGACAAAGAAATGCCAACAAAGGACACTGGGGAGACTGGAGGAGTAGGAAATACTAACTCAGAGTTTAGTAAAGAAACTGTTTCCAAAAAAAGGTAGTGATCAACCATGTCAAATGTTACTGACATTCATCCAATTGGTGATCCTGATGGTGGTGTGAATGTCTGATGTCAGTACAATCAAGAATGGCAGGAGAAAAAGTAGAGAAAGCAAGTTTCAGGAGTTTTGCTATTAAAGAGGGACAGAGAAAATATACTCAGAGGGGAATGTGAGATTAAAAAGGTTTTGCTGTAGTTTTTTGTTTTAAAGATGAGAGACACTGTAGCATGTTGTATGCTGATGGGAATTATCATGTAGAAATGTTCATCTGAAATAGAACAACTGCTGGGGTAATGTCCATGAGTTGGTGAGAAGTAACAGGATCCAGTATCTGGTGGAGAAGTTGGTCATTGACAGAGGAACAGTTTATCCATGTAAGTGGAGGAAAGTGAACTTGATGGGATACCTGTGCACTCAGGTTAGTAGATATGGAGGTAAGGACATGTAAAAATCTCTCACTGAAACAGGAAAACATACGTATCATCAGCTGAGAGTGAGAAAAGAGAAGAAAGCGTTATAGGCTGAAGAAGAACAAGAAAGTAGGTAAAAATTATCCAAACAAATGGGAAATAAGTGGACTAGGGAAATGTAGGATTTCCAGTCAGCACTAAAGGCTGTGGTCATGACTTCTGAAGTAAGAGTAGTCAACATGCCTGAGTACAGATGCAAAGGAAGAAAAAGCATAAGGAGGAATGAATCTTTTCTTTGTGCCTATTCTTCACAGAGTAGACTCTATAAATGAGCAGGAAACTAAACAATTGGATTTCAGGCACTTGCTTTTTTCCCTTGGATATATATACATCTATGCTTTTCAGAATATACATAATTTATGTCTATTTATATGGGTTAGACAAAAAAAAAAATACAAAATAACTTACTCCAAGTTAACACTACATATCTTTAGGGTGACAGAAATATGGAAATCATTTCCTATATTGTTCTCCCACTTCTTAACTCTGAGAATTTATGACTTCCACAAAAAGAAAAAAAAAATTCCATGAAAAAAATTATAATCCAATGATATACAAACAAAGCCAGTGCCACAATATGTTGACTGTCTTCAGACAGATGGAAAGTGCATACCACATTCTGGCAATCTTCAATACAGGTTGAATATCCCTTATCCAAAATGCATGGGACCAGAAGTGTTTGGGATTTTGAAATTTTTTTGATTTTAGAATATAGTATTTGCATATACATAATGATGTTTCTTGGGGATGGAACTCAAGTCTAAACACAATTCATTTACTTTTCATATACACTTTATACACATAGCCTGAAGATAATTTTATACAACATTTTAAATAATTTTGTACATGAAACAAAGTTTTGACTGTGTTTTGACTGTGATATCACATGAGGTCAGGTGTGAAATTTTCCACTTGTGGAATCATATTGGCTCTCAAAAAGTTTCAGATTTTGGAGCATTTCAGATTTCAGATTTTTCGGCTAAGGATCCTCAATCTGGTATAAAGACAACTTAAAAATAACTCATATAGACCCTGTCCCAAGCTGATAATGGCAAAGCCTCTTTGGGTTCTAGTGACCATCCTCCTCTCCCTAATCTGCCACTGCCTACGTGACAGGAGATCTCTACCTATCCTAGGTCTCCTACGTATTCCTTTACTGGAGCTACCACCATGAGAAAGTTTGAGAAAGATCTTATTTCTATAATCAGGGCAGGAAGCATACGGGATGAGGCAGAAGTCAGCGAGAGATGGGGAAGAGAACTCCCTCACTGCATATCTACTTTCCATTACTTCCCAGATGCAATGACATAGAGAGTTTCTAGTACTAGAAAGAACGAGAAGAGCCACAGACAGGGTCCACTGGGCAATATTAATAAATATAATCAGGTTTAGAAACCTCAAGGAAATGGTCTAAAAAACAACAAAATTAAATCTTAAAAAAAGATGAACTGTCTATGCTAGGTTTATAATGTGAGCAAGCCATACTCTTAATTATTTCAAACAGTTTATACTGATTTGAAATGAACAAATTTTTTCACCCTGACTTTATAACTCAGATTCGAAAGAGATCTAACAGGAAAATTAATTCTTTACCAAGTTTCATCAGTGAACATTTCCAAATTTTAGCATTAGGATAATATATCATTTTCTCATAAGTCAGTGTTTGAAATCTGGTATGCTCCAATAAAATTTTATATATACAGCTCAAATCAAAGACAGTCACAAAATAGAAGGCTGCCCTCAAAGCTGTTTATCAACCAATTTTTCCTGATGTTTGTACTTTTCCAACAAAATCCTAATAATCTGTAAACACAACATAATATAAAAACAAGAATACTTAAATACCAACAAAAGAGACAATTTAAACAATACATTCCAGATTGGGGCAGAGGTTAAAGACCTTAAAAAAAAAAAAAAGAGTCCATATACCATTGATATGGTTTGGCTGTGTCCCCACCCAAATCTCATCTTGAACTATAGTTTCCATAATCCCCACATGTCATGGGAGGGACCAGGTGGAGATAACTGAACCATCAGTGGTTTCCCCCATCCTGTTCTCATGATAATGAGCAAGTCTCATGAGATCTGATGGTTTTATAAAGGGCAGTTCCCCTGCACGTGCTCTCTTGCCTGCCGCCATGTAAGACATGCCTTTGCTCCTCCTTCACCTTCTGCCATGATAGTGAGGTCTCCCCATCCTTGTGAAACTGTGAGTCCATTAAATCTCTTTTTCTTTATAAATTACTCAGTCTTGGGTATGTCCTTATAGCAGCATGAGAATGAATTAATACCAATGTACAGGCTGCATTAACATACAACTGACCTTGTTCCCCTCCCCCACAAAAAAGATGAATGTATAGTGTTACCAAAAAAATTGTTTTAACTAACAAAATTTCAATAAGTGGGTAAACAACAAGTGAGAGTAAGTACTTAGCCTGTAACTAAATACTAAAAATATTCTTTTCTTTTTCTTTTGAGACAGAGTCTCACACTGTCACTCAGGCTGGAGTACAATAGTGCGATCTCAGCTCACTGCAACCTCCGCCTCCTGGGTTCACATGATTATTCTGCCTCAGCCTTCCAAGTAGCTGGGATTACAGTCGCACACCACCACACCCAGCTAATTTTTTTATTTTTAGTAGAGACGGGGTTTCACTATCTTGGCCAGATTAGTATTGAACTTCTGACCTCATGATCCGCCCGCCTCGGCCTCCCAAAGTGCTGGGATTATAAGCATGAGCCACCGCGTCCAACCTAAAAGTATTCTTTTCTTGAAGATTACTGGTATTAGAACTAGCCAATGTGAAGAATAAAAAAATTCAGTCATTAAAGTGACTTAGGAAAAATCCAAATATTGTAATTTAAATGAAAGCCATTCTCTACATGAAGTTAATTTAGTATTGGCAATGAATAACTGAGGCCTTTAGGGGTAACTTTAAAATTAGCCAACTAAGTTAGAGTTTTGGATGTATCCAAGAAATTATTACATGTGAATGAAGCTAGTTCAAACACCTGCAGGCTTATAAAGTCTTAAAATTCTGTGTAAAACTATTTGAAAATTTAATTTCTGCAAATCTACTTCTTTTTATTTTTCACTGTTATGACTTCTGTAAATACAATGTGCCAGACTCAGATATAAACACTTAAGTGGCATGGAACACAGTATTTTTAACCAGACTTTGAATTATTTCCTTAATTCTATCAGTTCGCTTATATTATTATAAACGATTGGTTTCCCAAGAGTGAAATCCCTTCTCACCTGTCTTTGATGATCCAGATCTGCTTTATTACCAATTAAAATCATTGGAAACTCATCACGATCCTTTACTCTGAGAATTTGTCTTTGAAACTTATAGATTTCTTCAAAACTTAAAAAAAAAAAAATCAAAAAAAAATTAATCAATTTCGTCAAGTATCAAAATTCAGCAAGTCTCATGCCCCATTTAGTACTTTCTTATTTTTCCTTTTGCTATAAAAAAAAAACACAAAGTCCAAATTCAATAAAGTCTAGTGATCTAGACGGTGAATCTATTCTAATTTGATACAAACCTGCCTCTATCTGTGACTGAAAAGACCAACAGGAAGCCCTCGCCAGTCCTCATATATTGTTCTCTCATGGCTCCAAACTCTTCTTGTCCTGCTGTATCTAAAACTAAAGAAAAAACAACCAATGTAATTATGCCTGTGCTTTCATTTTATAAACTGCTTCCCCGCAAGGGCAAACCCAATTCATGTGGGTCCTCTAGAGAGCCTCATACTTGGCATAATACAGAAATGGCATTCCTGTCTCAGTACTTTATTCTCAATACTAAAGACAAATATATTCTAATGGCAGACAGTTACAGAGTTTATCTTCATCAGTACTGGTTGAGTTTGTGGTTAGAATATATTAGCATACTAATTAGAAGCTTAAAAATATCAAACACATTTAATCAGATGGAGTCACATAACCTCTAAAATCACTTGAATGTTTTATCCCCTCCAAGGAAAAAACTGAAAAGATACCTGTAAATTCAAGAAAGAAATCTGAGTTATAATCACCGCCCCCCAGTAACATACTTAGTGCAGGTGTTAATATAATTTTTGATCTCTGTAAATAAAAGAACCATACATATTAGATAGAAAACAGGGCTTTCATTTGTGGAGAGGTGGAATGTTTAGACACAAAACAGTATTTGTTAAAGCCCTTGTGCTATAAATTCTAAGTAAAGTAACAAATATTGAACCTTTTCTATATTCATTTCATCCATTTTAATCTTTACCAAAAGGTAGGAAGAGTTGAGACCTGACATGTTTTTTCCAGTTGCCCCAGTAAATACAACTTCAACAAACTACAATGAGACTTGTTTCTCTAGAACAAGATCAATACAAATACTGTTTAACTTTCCATTTACTGAAGAATATTTAAATTGCCCATTATGAGGACTCATCAATCAAAACTTAGAAATGACATGGGCTAATATTCCAGATCATATAATATTTCAAACATATTATTTAACCTAACAAAACATCAGAGCTTGCTTTTTTAAAAAATATGATATGCAAATTATCAAATAAAGGAAATTTACTTACTATCTAGCCGCGCTGCTCTGTCATCTATCACACACTGCTTTGTGTAAGAATCTTCAATGGTTGGATCATAATCTGTTACAAAATAGGACTGCAAGAAAAGAAAAAACCTTATTTTAAAATTCATGGCAAGGCATGGTAACTCACACCTGTAATCCTAGTGCTTTGGGAGGCCGAGGCAGGAAGCCCACTTGGGGCCAGGACGTTGAGACCAGCCTGGGCAGCATATCAAGACTGTATCTCTAAAAACAATAAATTAAAGAATTAGCTGACATGATGGTGTACACCTGTGGTCTCTGCTACTTGGGAGGCTGATGTGGGAGGATCCCTTGGGCCCAGGTGGTTGGGGCTACAATGAACCATGATTGTGCCACTCTACTCCAGCCTGGGTGACACAACAAGACCCTGTCTCAGAAATAAGAATAAACAGAAAAATAAAATTTATGATTACCTGCCTACTAATGTACCAATGTAACTCTGCTTAACAAATTCCACTTATCCAGAACTAGTCAAAACATTTTCACTGTACTAGGGTTTATCCCATATGTCAATTCCCCATCAAATGAAGTCTCTTATGAGCACCTTCAAGTGAAGAAAAGGTACTAGGTTTCTCTAAATTTTCATATCTGAAATATGCAAGATTGCAAAAGATCTACTACAATTTTTTTCATAATTATTTAAGGTTAAGAATCTAGATCTCAAACTCCAGAAAAGTTAGAAAACACAGTAAGTTAATCAGATCTATTTGAATTAGCAACCTGATTATAATCATCAGTCCTAAGAAGACAAATAGAAGGAAAGAAATGGAGACAACACAAAGAGGCCTGGAACATTCCGTCTTCCACCTTTCTTTTCTCACACTTTGTTTTATTCCCCTTTCAACTGTCTTATATATTATGGTAAGAAAATATCATTTCAGAATTTTTTCATTTGTAGGAACCTCAAACTTATTCTTTCACTGATATCTTTTGTTGTTTTTTATCTTAAATTCGATTTCTCTCTTCTTTGATCAAAGCCTCCCAACTATTGAAGTCATTACCATTTAAAAAAAAAGGATGGTTAAATTATCCAAGTAAGAAGGGAAGAATCTCAGCCTACATTTCCGTTTTCTTTAAAAGGGTTTAAAATAATCGGCTACACAGGAGGCTGAGGTGAAAGGATCGTCTGAGCCTAGAGGGTCAAGGCTGCAGTGAGCCACGATCATACCACTGCATTCTAGCCTCAGTGACAGGATGAGACCCTGTCTCCAAAAAACAAAAAGGTTTAAAAAAGAAAACAACAATAATCTGAGACAGTGCATTTCCGTCTTTTTACAAAAGGGCACTAACTAAGACACCATCATCATCCTCCTTTTGTTCTGAGTATCTCCTTTGACCTACTTTGGAATGACTTCCTCAAAGCCCATTTTCCCACTGGCTCATCACAAAATCTGAAGGAATGATCTGGAAGGAGACAGCTTAATGCTAGGAACCAGCACCAAGGGTGTTTAAGCCTTCTTCAGGCAAAAGGGTTCCTAGCTCTATGAACACAGCATTCGTGGTGACCTATGCAAATACCAGAGAGCTACTCAGAAATAAGCACTCTGAACAGGACAGAAAAGAAACCCCTGGTTTGGGGACGGGATATACTAATCTGCCTGATACCATGACTTTATGTATTTTTTTTGAAGGACACTTCCACATTTTATTTAAATCTTAAGAATAACTTTAAGGCCAGACATGGTGGCCCATACCTGTAATCCTAACACTTCGTGAAAATCACCTAAGCCCAGGAGTTCCAGACCAGCCTAGGCAACAAGGCGAGACCGCATTTCTACAAAAAATTTAAAACTTAGCCAGACGTGGTGGGGTACACCTGTAGTCCTAGTTGCTTGAGGCTGAGACAGAAGAACTGCTTGAGCCCAGAAGTTCGAGGTTACAATGAGCTATGATCATGCCACACTGCATTCCAGACTGGGGGACAGAATAACACCCTGTCTCTTTTAAAAAAAAAAAAAAAATTGTTTTTAATTGAAATTAAAATTTAAAAGAATAATCACAGAATTCCATATCTATAATCCTATTTCTTTTTTAAATGTTTCACTTAAATGCATGATTTATTGAACAAAGTGTAAAAGAAACGTTTACTGATACTGAACTCGAGTTGGAAGAGGTGAGTCCAGTCTCAAAATGGAGGGCCATGATCCAAAGGAGCCAGAGCAGTTGAGAAAACTGTTTATTGGTGGTCTGAGCTTTGAAACTACAGATGATAGTTTAAGAGGACATTTTGAGAAATGGGGCACACTTACAGATTGCGTGGCAATGAGAGATCCCCAGACCAACGTTCCAAGGGCTTTGGTTTTGTGACTTATTCTTGTGTTGAAGAGGTGGATGCAGCAATGTGTGCTCGACCACACAAGGTTGATGGGCGTGTAGTGGAACCAAAGAGAGCTGTTTCTAGAGAGGATTCTGTAAAGCCTGGTGCCCATCTAACAGTGAAGAAAATTTTTGTTGGCGGTATTAAAGAAGATACGGAATGATTTGAGAGACTACTTTGAAAAGTATGGCAAGATTGAAACCATAGAAGTTATGGAAGACAGGCAGAGCGGAAAAAAGGAGGATTTGCTTTTGTAACTTTCGATGATCGTGATACAGTTGATTAAATTGTTGTTCAGAAATACCATACTATTACTGGGCATAATTGTGAAGTGAAAAAGGCCCTTTCTAAACAAGAGATGCAGTCTGCTGGATCACAGAGAGGTCGTGGAGGTGGATCTGGCAATTTTATGGGTCGCGGAGGAAACTTTGGAGGTGGTAGAGGTAATTTTGGCTGTGGTGGAAACTTTGGTGGAAGAGGAGGTTATGGTGGTGGAGGTGGTTGCAGCACAGGTAGTTATGGAGGAGGTGATGGTGGATATAATGGATTTGGTGATGGTGGCAACTATGGCGGTGGTCCTGGTTATAGTAGTAGAGGGGGCTATGGTGGTGGTGGACCAGGATATGGAAACCAAGGAGTTGGATATGGTGGCGATGGTGGAGGATATGATGGTTACAATAAAGGAGAAAATTTTGGCGGTGGTGTGAACTGTAATGATTTTGGAAATTATAGTGGACAATAGCAATCAAATTATGGACCCATGAAAGGGGGCAGTTTTGGTGGAAGAAGCTCGGGCAGTCCCTATGGTGGTGGTTATGGATCTGGTGGTGGAAGTGGTAGATATGTGGCAGAGGATTCTAAAAGCAGCAGAAAAGGGCTACAGTTCTTAGCAGGAGAGAGAGCAAGGAGTTGTCAGGAAAGCTGCAAGTGACTTTGAGGCAGTTGTCCCAAATGCATTAGAGGAACTGTAAAAATCTGCCACAGAAGGAGCGATGATCCACAGTCAGAAAAGTTACTGCCGCTTAAACAGGAAACCCTTCTTGTTCAGGACTGTCATAGACATAGTTTGCAAAAAGTGCAGCTATTGATTAACGCAATGCAGTGTCAATTAGATGTACATTCCTGAGGTCTTTTATCTGTTGTAGCTTTGTCTTTTTCTTTTCATTACATCAGGTATATTGCCCTGTAAATTGTGGTAGTGGTACCGGGAATAAAAAATTAAGGAATTTAAAAAAAAAAAAAGAAACGTTTACCAACAGCAGTAACTTTTAGTAGGAAGCCATCTCCTCCTCCACTGCTCTATCACCATTTAAAAATTAACAGGTATCAATTCACTTTACTTGCCTAAAAAAAAAAAAAAAAATAAGCAGGCATCGAAACAATCCTGAACTTACCTTTTGGCACCCACACCACTTCAAAAGTAAATAAACTGTACTGGCAACAATATTATCTGTACCCATTACTCTAAACAACAGGAATCAGCAGTCTTTCACAAGCAAATTGGAGAAAGCATTTGCTTTATACTTTTTTAAGATTTGTTTCTTGAAACATGTTTCTCCACATGCCATGCTTTTAACCCATAAAACCCGAATTTCACTGACTACTCCCAGTTGATGTCTCAAAGTACTACACTGTCCCTACTGGTTTTAGCTAAAAATATAATAAACAAATGTTAAATACATTTTTTACAAATATCCAAGCCATGCACAATAGTAAGAATTCTTTAAATGTGCCGGTTCTTTGCATTGTGAGATTAAATTAAGGTATTAACATGTACAAAAGATTGCTGGTTTGACTGTTGGTAGAAGATTGTTGCAACTTTAACTGTTTTACCTCTACTAGTTATGGATATTCCTTTGGATGTCTTAACTCTTGAAACACAATCTTAATATTACAAGAATTGTGCCATATTGCTACATGCATTTATTCCACTCATTAATATTTAAGACAAATTAATTGTGGGGATTTTAGATATTTAGGTTCATGCCTAATCTTTGCTGTGTCCTATCTTCATACTTTGTTTACAGAGACCATCATCTACTGGCTACATGTATGTTGTAAAGAGCCATCCACATTGAAAGATTCTTCTTCCTACGAAACATCACTCTCTGGGGTCTATCATAGAAACAAAAATCTCTTTCCCTCTCAAAATTCTAATAAGCCACAGGTCAAAATATCCCTAAGATGACCATTCACTGTATGCAGGTAACAAATACAAGCATCATCTCCCACCGAAAAGACAACATTTTTGTTACGTAAACTTGGGCACCAGATATTTGAGGCAACAAATCACCAATAAGTAATCAATCCTACTGATGAACATTCCTGGGTTTAATTCTAACTCTGCTACTCTCTGGCTGTGGGACCTGAGGCAAATCACTTTACCTGTCTAATCGTCAGCATCTGTTAAACAGTGATAGGAGCAAAATCCTGTGAAACAGATAAAATCAAGTATGCTATTGATTAATAAATGTCAACCACTATCATAACTATTATTTTTGTCATGTAGTTAAATGGTCCGAATTGGTGTTTTTCATTCAAGTATAAAGAACTGCTAAGCTCAGGAGTAACTGTAATAATTCCAGTCGTAGTTACACTTCAGACCAACCACAGGACCTCTGGGACTTGGTATGCAAATGCTATGAATCAAGATGAAAGCCCCCCATCTGGAGTTCTGGAAATATTCTCCAGAGCTGAGCAGCAACTACACAGGTAATTTACTTAAGTAAAAAATCATCAAGCTGTACATTTAAGATATATACACTTTTTGTACATATATGAATTATATTTCTATAGGATATGTAAATTAAATGGCTCCCTGCTGCTTATAAGATTCCACAGTTTCTTTACGAAGTATGCAAAGCTCTCCAGTCTTTATGTAGTATGCAAAGCCCTCCAGTTGGATCTGTGTTGTTCACCATTCAAAGCCTCATTTCCCTACTTGAAACCCTTTGGCCAATTGTCCTGCTCTGTTGATTTCACTCATTCATTTGTTTAATGACCATGTATGGAGCACCTACTAAGTACTCCATACTTCCAGAGCCCAGGGTCTTTTATACAACAATCAGTAGTTGAGCTATTACTGGGGGCAAGAGGGATTGGGGCATTTTAAATCTATAGCCAAGCCAAAGAATAGAAACAGCATGAAATGCCAATACATGCTTGTTCAGAAGGCAAGAGAAGTTAAGACAGTTAATTACTACAGTTATGTACAGGAACTGTGTTGTGCATTCATTTATAAACACAAGGCCTCAGCAATTTCCTAGAAAACAGTCTCTCTCCTGAAGTTATAAAAAGTTACCAACCACAACCTAGAAAGGATGTTCTGTAGCAGAAAGCAAGGGAAAAAAAAAAGCACAGTGTTGCATTAAGCTAGACAGTAGTGGTTCAGGCAAGGGTAGAGAAGGAGGGTGGACCCAAGGGTTCAAAAGAGTACACTGAGGGGAAAGGAAGGGTGGAGGATGGAGAGAGCATGTGTTTCCTGATGGACATGAAAGAATGTATGCAGAAGAATCCTAGACAGAAGACAGGGAATACCCCCATGCCTTCCCTGTAGTATGGAGGGGCAAATGAACTTCAGTTTCTTTAAAGTTGTTTGGAGATATGGAGAAACATTTAGGATTTGGGAAGCTATCCCATTCAAACAGAGATAAAAAATCTGGTCTGGCAAGCCTGGGTAACAGAGCGAGACCCTCATCTCTACAAAAAATAAATTAGCCAGGCTTGGTGACACGTGCCTATAGTCCCAGCTACTCAGGAGGCTGAGGTGGGAGACTGAGCTAGGGGGATTCCTTGAGCCCAAAAGGTTGAGGTTGCAGTGAGCCAGGATGGCACCACTATACTGCAGCCTGAGCAACAAAGCAAGACCCCGTTCTCAACCCAAAAAAAAAAAAAAAGAAAAAACTGGTCTGGGTAAGTTTGTTAGAAGCCCTTAATAATGTAAAAGAATATTATGCTGTGATAAGCAGGATAATCCTGCTTACATGCCACCAGATTGTATAACAGGAGGTCGGGCTGGCCTCCTAGGGAGAACTGCCAACTCAGTATCTCCTCAGTCAAAGAAGCTACATTAAGGAGGAAAAGAAGGAAGGAAGGAGAGAAAAGGGGATGAGTTACCCTTCCACACTGCATTCAGTGGTAAAGAGTGACAACTCACTTTCTCCTAACACCAAGCTATTGGTGAAAGTGTAGTTCCCAAACACTGCCACAGAGTGGTGCCTGGTCTACACACTGAGACTGGTAATTTACTGGAGATTCTGGGAAACTGAATCCAGCACAACGGTTAAGTCTACCACCCTTGCATAGAAAAAGGATACACCAGATCTAAGGTACCACTGGGGAGTTGTAAACAAATGCAGGGCATTTCTGAGCACAGCATCACTCTCAGGAAAGTTGTGTAGGAGTAGGAGTTCGCTAAAACCATAGGGTGTAGAAGGGGGAACGAAAAAGGAGAGGAGAGGAAGGAAACAGATGAAACAAGTGTAGGAAAACCTCGAAAACTCCTGAATCTGCACAGTGTACAACTATAGGGTCTCTGAACTTTTGTATATATTTGACAATTTTCACATTAAAATTATTTTTTTTAATCTGGTGGTAGCACATAAGGAAAGAGACAGGGATCCTTTTTTAACCCTGAGCTTTCACCTCACTCTACTCAAGACTACATCATGTAGAAGCCTGATGTTTTTTCTTGCTCAAAATATTTTCCAGTTTTTTTCTCTCCTCTCCCTCCCTCCTTTTCTCTCAACAACACATATATCTCATCTACCTTGCCTTTTATTTTTTACATTTATTGTCCATTTCCTCCCTGACCCAACTAGAAAGAAATTCCATGAGGGCAGGGACTTTGTCAGAGAGGTAAAGTGACCTACTTAATGCTTAAACATCAAATCATTGGTGGGTCCAGTAATGAAACTGACATTTCTGGGCTTCCTGACCAAGGCTTCTTATACTTTGCAAATCTGCCTCTCTAAATATAAAACACACTCACACTCATCCTCCATTCCTCCTTCCACTGATCCCATCAAAAGTGAGATAGGTGTAGGCCAGGTGTGGTGGCTCACGCCTGTAATCCTAGCACATTGGGAGGCCAAGGTGGGTGGATCACCTGAGGTCAGGAGTTCAAGACCAGCCTGGCCAACATGGTGATACCCCATCTCTACTAAAAATATAAAAATTAGCCCAGCGTGGTGGCAGACGTATGTAATTCCAACTACTCAGGAGGCTGAGGCATGAGACTCACACCTGTAATCCCAGCATTTTGGGAGGCTGAGGCGAGCAGATCACCTGAGGTCAGAAATTCGAGACCAGCCTGACCAACATGGTGAAACCCTGCCTCTACTAAAAATACAAAAATTAGCCGGGCATGATGGTGCATGCCTGTAATCCCAGCTACTCAGGAGACTGAGGCAGGAGAATCACTTGAACCCAGGAGGTGGAGGTTGCAGTGAGCCAAGATTGCACCACTGCATTCCAGCCTGGGCGACAGAGCAAGATTTTGTCTCAAAAATAAGTAAGTAAATAAAAGTTTAAAAAAAGAGAAAGTGAGATATCCTTCATCATAATTACAGCCATCACTGCTGATGGCGCATTTGCCATGTGACAGACAGATTATAACGTCATTTTATTACTTCATATTTTCTCCTTTAATTCTTACAGTAACTTTTTTGATAGAATTCCCGTCTATTGACTTTTCGAAAATAAGTCACAAAATCACTTTACTTCCTGAAGGTCACCCAGCTAATAAATAAGAGCACTACAACTTAAATCCAGGTCTGTTCCTAATGTTTTGATGCTCCTGATCCTAATGTTCATGCTCTATAATTCCTGCTATTTAATAAAATTCAGTGATGGCTCACACCTGTAATCCCAGCACTTTGGGTGGCCAAGGGAGGTGGATTCATGAGCTCAGGAATTTGAGACCAGCCTGGGCAACATGGCAAAACCCCGTTTCCACTAAAAATACAAAAATTAGCCAGGTGTGGTGGTATGCACCTGTAATTCCAGCTACTCAGGAGGCTGAGGCAAGAGAATCGCTTGAACCTGGGAGGCAGAGGTTGTGGTGAGCCGAGATCACACCACTGCACTCCAGCCTGGGTGACAGAGTGAGACTCTGTCTCAAAAAAAAAAAAAAAATTCATAAAATTTCAAATTTCTCATTCCTTATTGGCCTATAGAACAAGGAGTAAACATACCACCAAAAAAAAAAAAAGACTAACAAATTTACTTTCTTTTCTTCTCCTTCTTGATCTCCTGCTCAGCTCACCCCTTACCCCCATACTACACACAGGTATCAGGTTATAAAACATTCTAGGGGCAAAATTCTGTGATTCTCTGCTCCCCTCCAGTTTAAGCATTTCCCTATTATTACTTGTATCCATAAAACATGTACGTTTAAATTATGATAAACCAAAAATGAAATTTCATAACCAGCTTCCTATTAATAGTTGCATTTATGTCTTTACTGGAGGTAATATGATGAGAAGAAAAAACACAAGGGCTCTGGTGTCAGAGAGCCTGAGATCCAAATCCAGAAGATATCCTACCTGCTTGCTAGTTGTTTGAGTCCTTGGGTGAATTGATTAACACATCTCTAACCCCATTTCCTCAACAGAAAAGGGCAAGAATGGCTAGTTTAAGGAAGGCATATTCCAATGCCCACTCAGATATGGGAGTGAAGAAGGATAAGGGAAAAGGAAAAACTTCCCAGGGAGCAGATGCAAGGAACTGCTCCCACTCGCAGGGGTTAGAGGGAAGCTCACAAAGTTGTCCCTCGAGATCTAAGGGCCACAGGTCCCCAGAGACTGCTATGTAGCCTCCATTCTCCTCTTCCAAGACAGAAGCATTGGCTGAAGTTACCCTGTCCCTGTACCACCACTGTATCTCTGGTGTCTGCGGCTGCCTAGGGAGGCAGCAGAGTTGAGGGAATCTGAGGTGTAAGTCAGAGACCTGGTCATTTTTGCCAGCTGTGGGAAACTAGAGCAGCCCACTTAACCTCTTTGAACCTTAGTTTCCTTGTCTATGAAATGGAAATCACATCAACTTTGCAGGACTGTTGTGAAAAGTTATAATACTCTATGTGGAGAACAAAGCACAACAGATGACACACAGTAGGCCCTTAATAAATTATAGCTGATAAAGCACAAATCACATCTTGCTTTCTTTGCAATGCCTTCAACATTGCAGCCAGAAAATTATCTCAATACTCTCTTACCCTTAAGGTGACAGCAGTTTGGACTGTCTCAACTTGAAAATAAATACATAAAAATACATGTTTATTTTATTGATACATTGAGTTAAACTCGATGGGTACAAGCATAAAACTTTCAAGCCCCTCTGTAGGAAAAGTTTTTCTTTGTTCCTGAATCAAATCTAAGGCAAGTCTCATAATTTTTTAAAAATCATTCTTTTGACTATAAACATAGCTCAGGCCACACAAAATAGTTCATGACTGTAATCCCAGCACTTTGGGAGGCAGAGGCAGGAGGACTGCTCGAGCCCAGGAGTCTGAGACCCACCTTGGCAACATAGAGAGAACCCATCTACACGAACAGGAAAAAAACAAAGTTTAAATATCCTTCAGCCCCACAAACACTATAGTTTCAACAACTTCTTATTTGCACTAATCAATACTCATCTAAATTAAAGCTTCTCCCCTTCCCTGATGGAGCTGAGAAGTCTAGTTGGGCTTGGGGATGTAAGGGGCTGGGGGGCGAGGGGTCCTGTCATCATCTCTCTCTCCCCACTCTATCTCTTCTACCCCCAACAAGGCTGTCTCTGACTCCTTCTGGATGGGAAGTGAAGGAGTGGGAAAAGCTATGGGGGTGTCAAAAGGCCATACCAATTAAGTGTGATGTTCATACCAACTTTCTCTTGAGGGCCCTCCACATACAATTCCCAGGACTTGAGTGAGACCTGGCCATTTACAACTCCAGTCCTTAATCTCCGGGCTTCCATGGGTACCTCCTTCCTGGTTCACATCACTCTCTAAGTGGCCAAGCACAGTGTCCCTTTCTAGAGGGCTTTAAGCTGGTTTCACCCAGCAGCTCAAGGAAACACTAATGTCTTTCCAAGTACAGAGTGCTAACACAGACTTCCCTGCGCTCTGCTGCCGCAGGGCTACTAAATCCATAGGTTTGTTTACTAAATCTTTCATTTCCCAAACTCCAGGGGATACACATTCAATTCTCAGAATGACTCCATTCAAGCCTCCCTCATCATTTGGCTTAAATGAAAGGGGCTTAAGGAGAAGCATCCTTCTCCTCTCCTCCACTATGTGTGGAAGCAGGAAAGGACACTGAACTTACAACACTAATAGCTTTTGACAAAAACATTGTCTTAGAACCCTTAACTCTCAACACTTTCATTCCCTAGAGGTAGGTATGGGCTAAGTGTGCAAAACCAGTTTAAGCCTACCCACTGTGCAAGTTCTTGGAATACGAGGATAACTTGGCACCTACTGTTTTATTCTGTCTTTTGGGTTTCAACAAAAGCTAAAATGAATTAGAGTTCCAGTTAATATGTTAAATATATGTCTCAGGACATATAAAACTAGATTTACATGTTTAAGGTTTTTAGAACTTTCCTGAAGCTAAGTAATATACTTGCAAATAGATCTCAAAGTATCAGCTACTGAAAAACACAGTAATTGTGATGACCGTAGTGGGGAGAGAAGAAATAGTTTCCTCAAGGAGAATAAGGACCTCGTCAGCCATTGGTAGCCTCCATTTTCTAAAACAAGAGCAGAGCAAATTCCTCTGGTAACACTAGAGAAGACTGCAGCAACTTCAGGCAGCTGTGAGCCAGAGCTGGGCTCCTCCTTGTGTCACTTTTTAGCAGCAGCTGTCACGTCACAGAGAACCTTTGTTCCCTGCAACATCCTCCTCTATTTTTTTGTCCAATGTTTCCAGTATGCTTGATATCCCTTCACTGAAATGCACATTTTTTTCTGACTGAAATTAGTATTTCATTTAATCTAACATGTACAATTATAGATGTCTATAATTTAATCCCCAGAACTCTAATGCAGAATAATAAAATCTACACTAAATCCAGTAATCCTTTTAGTTTCTTTTTAACAAAATGTAGTGAGGTCTTCAGTGTTGCCAATTGTCTCAGACCACCTAAAACAACCGTGTGGCTTCCATTTGCCTTCTATGCAGTTTCAGCTAATATATATGTATTACCTCATGTATAGTATTTAGTTACAAATGAATGCGCCTGGCATGTACCAGCAGAAAGTACAGTACAAAGTCAACTTACAAACTGGTTCTATCACAAAAGTTTGTTTCTTTCTAAGTTATTTGATGTTCATTCCAACCTGGACTACAAAGTAAGATCCTGTCCCTTAAAAATAAAAATAAAAAAATTATTTTTTTTTTCTTAACAACCAACATCCTACAGATGTAAAATAGTCTCTTACTGCAGTTTTAATGTGCATTTCCCTAGCGAGATGTTGAGTACCTTTTTGTGCACTTACTGGCTATCTGTATATCTTCTTTTTAGAAATGGCTATTCAAATCGTTGCCCCTTATTAAATTTTATCTTATCATTGGATGTAAAAGAGTACTTTATATATTCTGGATACAAATCCGTTATCAGAAATATGATTTACAAATTTTTTAAAAATGGTTTTCATTCATTCCTTCATTTATAGAGATGGAATCTCAGTGTTGTCCAGGCTGGTCTCAAACTCCTAAGCTTAAGGGATCCTGCCATCTCAGCCTCCTTAGTAGCTGGGACTACAGGCACGCATCATGCGCCCAGATGATTTGCAAATATTTTCTCTCACAGCTCCCTTCTTATAAAGCCTTCCTGCTGTAAATGAGTACACAGTTTCTAAATCTCAACCGTGGGCCAAAGTCTTATTACCCACCAACAATTCTCCAAAATTCCAATTCCATATACCCAGGATTTTTGGTAATACCTGCTCCTGTATTCCACTGTGCTGACTGCTGATCTAGAATGAAAATTCCTTAACTGTACCTATCCCTCTAAAAACCCATTTGCCCCACTCCCTAGCCTGAGCTTTTCCTGTCACACTAAATTTCAGCCTAGACCATGCCCTAGAACAGTTCACTTGTCCCAGTATGTGAATTTACCCTTTTTCATCAAACCTAAGATGCCACTGATTGTAAGATCGTCATTATTTTATGAGCCAGGATAAAAAACGGCCAGATGCAGGGGCTCATGCCTACAATCCTAGCGCTTTCGGAGGCCAAGGTAGGTGGATCACTTGAGCTCAGGAGTTCAAGACCAGCCTGGGAAACATGGTGAAACCCAGTCTCTACCAAAAATACAAAAATTAGCTGAGCATAGTGGCACATGCCTGTGGTCCCAGCTATGTGGGAGGTTGAAGTGGAAGGATCACCAAAGCTCGGGAAGTCAAGGCTGCAGTGAGCCGTGATTGCGCCACTGTACTCCAGCCTGGGTGAACAGAGGAGACCCTGTCCTCCCATCCCCCCTAAAAAAAGAAGAAAAACAGGGGAAAAAATGTTACCAATACATCTATGACATGCCTTTGATTATGAGGCATCTCAATTTCAGATATACTAAAATGTATGGGGGAAAATGTGATGAGACACAATAGTTCCAGACAACCATATTGGTAAGGCTAGGAGGAGTAGTAGTAGTAGTAGTTGTTGTTGTTGTTGTTGTTGTTTTGAGACAGAGTCCCTTGCTTTGTCACCCAGTCTGGAGTGCAGTGGTGCAATCTCGGCTCACTGCAGCCTTTGTCTCCCTGGTTCAAGCAATTCTCTTGCCTCAGCCTCTCGAGTAGCTGAGATCATAGGCGCCTACCATTTTACAGATGAGACTATTGAGGCTCAACAGTTAAATCACCTGCCAAAGGTCACAACGTGGAATTGGATTCAAATCAGGTCTAACTCCAATGCAGTGCTTCTATTACGCTTTCTTTAACCTGCCATACTAACATAGCATACAGCCTGCACCAGTTTAAAAAAAAAAAAAAATCCTGGGCCAGGGGCAGTGGCTCATGCCTGTAATCCCAGCACTTTGGGAGGCTGAGGCAGGCAGATCACAAGGTCAGGAGATCGAGACCATCCTGGGTAACACAGTGAAACCCTGTCTCTACTAAACATACAAAAAATTAGCTGGGTGTGAAACCCCGTCTTTACTAAAAATACAAAAAATTAGCTGGGTGTGGTGGCACATGCCTGTAGCCCCAGCTACTCAGGAGGCTGAGGCAGGAGAATTGCTTGAATCCAGGAAGCGAAGGTTGCAGTGAGCAGAGATCGTGCCACTGCACTCCAGCTTGGGTGATAAGAGCGAGATTACGTCTCAAAATAAATAAATAAATCCTGGTACCCCTCAAAATAAGTGATTTGTTATTTTTTAAATTATAAACCGCTACTGCCAAATAGAAAAGTAAAGTCGATTCATTAAAATGAAAATGCCCCATTTGTAAGTTAAGAATAAAGGTATACGTAGGTCATTTTTTTTTTAAAAAATACACAAAGATACTCTTTGATCCAGCAATTTCAATTCTAGAAATTTATCCTGCCGATAGGTCTGCACATGTAAGAAATGACATGTACAAGGTTGTTCACAGTGAATTGTCTTTAAGAGACTGGTAACACAATGTCCTTCAGCAAGGATAGTGTCATTCAGCAAATGGCTGGTTAAATTATAAAATGTTCATTCAATATGAACATAACCACTAAAAAAAGGAATGACTTCATGTATTAATATGGAGTAATCTGCAAGGTATGTTGTTAAATAAATATCCACAGTTTATGTATTTGTTTTATGTGCACAAAATATCTCTGGAAAGATACACAAGAAACTGATTATCTGTGGAAAGCTGAACTGGGTTACTGGGAGATACGGATGAAAGGAAAAATAATTCTTGTAGCTTTCAAATTTGAAATATGTGAATGCAAGAAGGAATAAAAGAGTTTTGAAAGACCCAGTCAGATTAAACATAAACTCTTTAGTAATAAAAGCTAGATTCTAGCCCAGCTATACAAACAACTAGCTGACTGCTCCTAGATGAGAAAACCTCTTCCCTGGCTCTCAGCTATAAACGAGGAGTTTGCTCTTCATGACCTCTTTAAGACTCTTTACAGCTATATAATTTTATTATGACATGTTTATGCCAAATATAATGTATTAATGCTATTGAGAACTTCCTTGTTTTAAATTTGTGGAATACAGAAAAATGTCAGATTTTTAAATGAGGAAGATCTGCTTGAAGCCCTACCTCTGCCACTTTATAGCTAAATGATTTGCAGCAAGTCACTCATCACCGACAACAAATTTAATTACTTGCAAAGCTGAGATGAGAGCTACTTTCAAAAGTTTGTTACAAGGAGTAAAACAGGCCGGGCGCGGTGGCTCAAACCTGTAATCCCAGCACTTCGGGAGGCCGAGGCGGGTGGATCACAAGGTCAAGAGATCGAGACCATCCTGGTCAGCACGGTGAAACCCCGTCTCTACTAAAAATGCAAAAAATTAGCTGGGCATGGTGGTGTGTGCCTGTAATCCCAGCTACTCAGGAGGCTGAGGCAGGAGAATTGCCTGAACCCAGGAGGCAGAGGTTGCGGTG
>NW_022436987.1:9519748-9537729 GCF_009761245.1 Sapajus apella
AAAAAAAAAAAAAAAAACACAAGGAGTAAAACAAAAGTTTTCCATACGTTACAGCTCCACATGAAATGTGAACTACTGCACACAGACTCCCCCTTTAGGTGCTATGAAGTAAAGAGCGTGTATTTTGGAGGCAGACAGACCCACATATCCTGCTTAATTGCTATATGATCCTGCGAAGGTTATTTAATCTCTTAAGCCTCAATTTCCTCACCTAAAAGATGAACGTAATGATTCTTACTTGAAAGGGCTATTGTGAAGATTAAATGATATTGTTAAGTATTCGCTATACTGCTTGACTAAAAATGGGCATTTAAAAATTGGCTCTTTTCCTTTCCAAACTTAGAAATGGAAGGCTGCCCATAAACAGGTAGGTAACCAACTCACTTCTAGTTCTAACTTCCCAGTCTGGACTGTTACTTCCATTTTTACTTCCTTTCCCCTCTATCTACTGTTAACCTACCAATATCCTAAACCCCAATTTCATTTCTCACCTCTTCTACAGCAAAGAATAATCTGTAGAAGCAAAACTAGAATTAAAGAGGGTGATTTCCATAGCCCATGTTCTACTACTAAACTGCTAAAACTGCCATAAGAATCTTCCCTAGGTTCACTCATACCAGCCCATTTAATCTACAAATACTAACTGAGCACCTACAACGTGCCACACATTGTGTTGGGAGCTGAGGATCAAATCCCAGGCTCTCACAGGGCTGGCAGTTTCTTGAAGTTCTGACCACCAACAAGTAAGAAAACATAATACATCAAAGGTGATATGAACTCTGAAGAAAAATGAAGGGGGCTGGTAACAGCAGGAGTTGGAGGGGAGGATGTGATACTGCATAAGATAGACAGAGAAGGCTCCACACAAAATATGACACTAGAAAAGGGAATCCTGGATCAACTGAGGGAGTGAGCCATGCTGTGATCTAGAATATCATTCCAGGCAGAGGGAACACTTAAGTTAAAGGCAATGAGGTGAGAGTACTATAACATGTCTGAGGAACAGCAAAACAGCCAGTGTGGCTACACAACAAACAGAAGAGAGAGCGGTTAATGAGTTCAGAAAACTAACAGGGAAGCAGGCAGAGGCTTACAGGTCACTGTGAGGACTTCAGATTTTATTCAAGTGAAATGAAAACACTAGAGGGTTTGAGGCAAATGAGTAAAATGTTTTGACTTTCATATGAAAAGTAATACTGGCTGCTGTCAGAGATTGGACTATAGCTCAAGGGTGAAATCAAAGAGACTACTTAAGAAGCTATTGCCATAAATCATGAAAAGAAAATGGCAGCTTGAACAAGGGTGACTGGAGTAGAGGTGTAAAGTGGCCAGATCTGTGTTTACCTCCAAAGGACAGCTTATACGATTTGCAGATAAACTGGATATAGATATAGAATCTGTCAGAAAGGACTCAAAGATGATGCTAGGTTTTTCTGTAAGAATGGTGGTACCATTTACTGGGCTGGAACAGGCTGGTGGGGTACAGAATGGAGGCAAGAATACAGAGTGGTTTTGTGCATGTTCTGTTAAGACACTCATTAGACACCTACTACAGAAATGAGTCTGGGATTCACTGAAAAGGTGGGGCTGAAGGCAAATTTGGAAGTCAACAGGAGATAGATGGCATTATCACAAGACTAATCAGACAGAGAAAACAACAGGGACTGGGACCTGGGGTACTCTACTGTTGGGAGGTTAGGAAAATGGGAAAGATCTAAGTGGGAAACTGAGAAGGAACAGCTACAAGTAGGAAGAGAACCAAGAAAATGGTAACCAGGAGGCCAAGAGAAGAAATAATGGAAGAAGGAAGAAAAGATAAGGATTGCTGATAGGTCAAGTAATCATATTAACAACAGTGACAGCAAACACTTATATGGCATTTACTACATATCAGGCACTGTTCTCTCTCTACAGACAAGGAAAAAAAGAGCTGAAAGATTACGTAGGGTGACCACATAAGCTATTGATAAACTGGGACTGAAAGAGGATGCTAATAATAAATACATCAGGACAACAGGCATAAACCAGGACTTTCCTAGGCAAACAGACATATGGCCACCGTAAGGTTATGCACCTCTCTTAGGTATGGGAGGAATTCTTCCTTGTTTCTTATTCAGTGTTCTAATCATAGCCTATCCTGTGGCTACTGCTTTCCTTCCCAGCCTTGCTATGCAATGGATAGACAGGTTCTGATACTTCCTTTCAAGGAATTAGCCAAGAACCATCCCACAGGGGAAATCAAAACAGTATGTGCATACACATTCCTTCTGATACTTTTTTTCAAAACTCTGTAGCAAAGAATTTTCACTGATTCAAGGAGAAACAAATTTAAAAGCATTTTAGGCCAGAAACAGTGGCTCATGCCTGTAATTCCAACATTTTGTGAAATCAAGGTGAGAGGATCGCTTGAAGCTAGGAGTTCAAGACCAGCCTGGGCAACATAGCAAGACCTACAAAAAATAACTTAAAAATTAACCCGGTGTGATGGGGTACATCTATAGTCCCAGCTATTCTAGAGGCTGGCATTAGAGGACTGCTCGAGCCCAGGGGTTTCAGGCTACAGTGAGCTATGATCAGACCACTGCACTCTAGCTTGGGCAACAGAGCAAGAATCTTTCTCTAAATAATAAAAATAAAACAAAAAATTAAAGTACTTTATTTTATTTTCACAGAGTCTCACACTGTTGCCCAGGTTGGAGTACAGTGGCGCAATCTCAGCTCACTGCAACCAGCGCCTCTTGGGTTCAAGTGATTCTCTTGTCTCAGCCTCCCAAGTAGCTGGGATTAGAGGCATGTGCCAACACACCAGGGTAATTTTTTTGTATTTTCAGTAGAGACAGGGTTTCACCATGCTGGCTACGCTGGTTGTGAACCCCTGCCCTCGGGCGATCTGCCCACCTCGGCCTTCCAAAGTGTTGGAATTACAGGTCTGAGCTACTGCACCCAGCAAAATAAAAGTACTTTAAATGTATTTAGGAAAATATAGGTCAGTTATACTGGAAAACTATTTCAATAATGTATTTTAAAACGTGCTTAACTGGACACAAGCAGATGGAAAAACATTCCATGCTCATGGTTAGGAAGAATCAATATTGTGAAAATGGCCATACTGCCCAAAGTAATTTATAGATTCAATGCTACCCCATCAGGCTACCTAAGACCTTCTTCACAGAACTGGAAAAAACCACCTTAAACTTCATATGGAAGCAAAAGAGAGCCCATATAGCCAGGTCAATTCTAAGCAAAAAAAACAAAGCTGGAGGCATCACACTACCTGACTTCAAACTGTACTACAAAGTTACAGTAATCAAAACAGCATGGTACTGATACCAAAACAAAGATATAGACCAATGGAATAGAATAGAGGCCTCAGAGGCAATGCCACACATCTACAACCATCTGATCTTTGACAAACCTGACAAAAGCAATGCAGAAAGGATTTCCTGTTTAACAAATGGTGTTGGGAAAACTGGCTAGCCATGTGCAGAAAACAGAAACTGGACCCCTTCCTGACACCTTACACTAAAATTAACTCCGGATGGATTAAAGACTTAAACATAAGACCTAACACCATAAAAACCCTAGAAGAAAACCTAGGTAAAACCATTCAAGACATAGGCATAGGCAAGGACTTCATGACTTAAACACCAAAAGCAATGGCAACAAAAGTCAAAATAGACAAATAGGATCTAATTAAACGGCAGAGTTTCTGCACAGCAAAAGAAATAATCGTTAAGAGTGAACCATCAACCAACAGAATGGGAAAAAATTTTTGCAATCTACCCATCTGACAAAGGGCTAATAATCAGAATCTACAAAGAACTAAAACACATTTACAAGAAAAAACAAACAAACCCATTCAAAAGTGGAAGAAGGACAGGTACAGACACTTTTCAAAAGACATGAGGCCAACAAACATATGAAAAAATGCTCACCATCACTGGTCATTAGAGAAATGCAAATCAAAACCACATTGAGATACCATCTCACGCCAGTTAGAATGGAGATCATTAAAAAATCTGGAGACAACGATGCTAGAGAGGACGTGGAGAAATAGGAACGGTTTTACACTGTTGGTGGTAACGTAAACTTGTTCAACCATTGTGGAAGACACTGTGGTGATTCCTCAAGGACCTAGAAATAGAAATTCCATTTGACCCAGCAAACCCATTACTGGGTATATATCCAAAGGATTATAAGTCGTTCTATTATAAAGACACATGCACACATATGTTCACTGCAGCACTGTTTACAACAGCAAAGACTTGGAACCAACCCAAATGCCCATTGATGATAGACTGGACAGGGAAAATGTGGCACATATACACCATGGAATACTATGCAGCCATAAAAAACAATGAGTTTGTGTCCTTTGTAGGGACATGGATGAACCTGGAAACCATCATTCTCAGCAAACTGACATAAAGAACAGAAAATCAAACACCACATGTTCTCACTCATAGGTGGGTGTTGAACAATGAGAACACATGGACACAGGGAGGGGAGCATCACACACTGGGGTCTGTTGTGGGGGACTGAGGGAGGGAGAGCAGGGGGTAGGGAGTTGGGGAGGGATAACATGGGAAGAAATGCCAGATGCAGGTGATGGGGATGGCGGCAGCAAACCACACTGCCATGTAAGTACCTATGCAACAATCCTGCATGTTCTGCACATGTACCCCAGAACCTAAAGTGCAATAAAATATACATATATAAAAAAATAAAAATAAAGTAAAATGTGCTTAACTTCATTAATGGGTAAGAATATAGCCATTAATTAAGGAAATTAACACTGCAAACTACCAAAGACATATAAACATACACAAACAAACAAGGTGTGTCATGGTAGCTTTGTTAGTGTGAAAAACTTTTTTTTTCCTTAAGATATTTTGAGTCTCTCTCTGTCGCCCCAGGCTGGAGTACAGTGGCTCAGTCTTGGCTTACTGCAACCTCCACCTCCTAGGTTCAAGCAGTTCTCCTGCCTCAGCCTCCCAGGTAGCTTACAGGCAACCACCACCGCGCCCAGCTAATTTTTGTATTTTTAGTAGAGATGGGGTTTTGCCATGTTGGCCAGGCTGGTCTCAAATGCCTGACCTCATGTGATCCCCCCACCTTGGCCTCCCATGCTGGGATCACAGGTGTGAGCCATCACACCTGGCCTGAAAAACTCTTAATAGCCTAAATGTCCCTAAGGGGAGAACACAGAACTAGTCAAATGAATTATGACATATCTATCACAGAATAGCAAACATCCATTGAAAAGAATGAGACACATCTTGAAATGCCACATCCATTTCAAAAGCATCTATTATATACTGAGTTTATTCACTTGACAAATACACGTTGTGTACTTACTACCTACAAAAGCTAGGAATGGTTCTGAATCAGAATAAAACCAGCATGGTTCAACCACTTGTTTTGTTTGTTTGGTTTGGTTTTGGTTATTTTTAGAGACAGAATCTTGCCCTGTTGCCCAGGCTGGAGTGCAGTGACCCTATCATGGCTTACTGCTGGCTCGAACTCCTAGGCTCAAATGGTCCTCTCACCTCAGCCTCCTGAGTAGGTGGGACTATAGGTACATGACATGAAGCCTGGCTAATTTTTTCATTTTTTGTACAGATGGGGGTCTCACTATGTTCCCCAGGCTGGTCATCATCTCCTGGCCTCAAGTGATCCCTAACCACCTAGGACTCCCCAAGTATTGGGATTATAGGTGTGAGCCACTGCACCCAGCCAGTTCCGGCACTTGTGGAGCTATGTTTTAGTGGAGACATATGCATCTATAGCACAGTTAAATTCAAGAAACAATATTACACCTGTATCACTGTTGTTTTACTTTCCTAATAATACAAAGAACTAAATTCCTCATTGTGTTCATCTCAAAATGGGAAAGAAGCAGTAACGAATGCTCTTACCAGTTTCCCTCCAATCCACATGTCTGGAGGCTGGGCCAGCACTCCTCTGAAAGTGGCTGTCTGTTCATACCCAGGATGACCCTTCTTACTTTTGATCACTTAACCTCCTTCTATCAGCAATTCTCAGTTTTTATAAAATCTCTTCTTATGGCACACAAATTTAAATCAGACTAGATTGCTAATTTTAAACTTTTAAGTGGAGACAAACATGATTCATATTAAAAGGAACCATGCATATAAACATTCAACTTATAAAAATACCTAAGTATGTAGGTTTAAAAAGTCAAGAGCTAAACAGCACATCTTCACAGAATTTAAGACCCTGCTCACACCATTTAGAGACACGAATTATACCTTGTCTATATGCGTTCAGCCTAATTTTATAGTAAAAGAATCCCACATCAATTGTAAACCACATGAAAAGAAAGTAAACACGTTAACTAAACTCTGAATCACGTTTATATGAATATAATATAGGTCAAATTCTATAGCTATTATTCCATTTAGTAAAAGTGCTTTCATAGTGCTTATTTGCAAATGTAGGAAGAGGTTTACTCACTGTAGCAGCTTGAATAGTGGCACCTAAAAATATATATATATATCCAACTCCTAATACCTGGTACCTATGAATATGACTTTCTTTGGAAATAGGGTCTTTGCAGTTATTATTAAGGTAAGATGCTCTTGGACCTAAATCCAATCACTGCTGTCCTTGTAAAAGAAAGGAGGGTGAGATGAAAAACACAGAAAATAACCCAGAGAGGAAGGCCACATGAAGGCAGAGGCAGGGATACGTCCACAAGCAAGCCAAGGAGCATAAAGGGCTGCCAACAAGCACCAGAAGCCAGGACAGAGGCATGGAAATGATTCTTCCTCAGATTCCAGAATGAACCAGCACAACAATAACTTGATTTTGAAGTTATGACCTATGAAAAGTTAAATTTTCTTTGTTTATACCACCAAGTTTAAGGTGATTTGTTACAGCAGACATAGAAAATTGATATATACTCATCTATAAAATTTGACCCCATTATTTTTATATGTCTATAAACCAAAGAGGAACAAATGATAGAAATAATTTTTTCTACTCACAAGCTATTGGAACTCAAATATAAAGCTGCCTTAACAGTGCTAGCATTACAATTTATGATTCTGATGACCACACTGTAATTTACTAGATACACCCATGAAGTAATTGTTTTCATTCTCTAAACTAGAGAAATGTCAGTTAGTCAACAAAAATACAAAAGGTAGAAGATAGTAAATGGAATTAAATAACACTAAAGTTCGAGTAGTTGTAGGAAAATAACCAAAATAATGATTTGTTTAAAATGTAGTAAGTCTCAAAAGTAATTACTAAAGAAGAAAGAATTTAACAATTATCTATAATTTAGTATTTGTTATAAAACAACGTCTTCATTGTAGAAAATCTGGAAAATCATTAGAAAAAATTACAAAACTCACCTTTAGAACCAAAGCCCATCTTTGCAATCTCTCAACTTAAAATGTGAAACTAGACATGTATTTCCTAGCCTGTGAGCTAAACAACCTGATCTTAAATTGTTCAAATAAGGCCCATCACTAAATGCCTTTGTTTACAATTAGGTTTATATGCTACTTACACAACTATGAAATTGAGAGTCTATGATGGAAATTCTGATCTAATTTTAACATAAGCCTTATAATTGAAACACACAAATGGGAACTACAAGGAGGGTTTTATTGTCATGGGGGTTTCCAGCAAGGTGCTTTCCCTTGATCATTTTGGGTCCTAAGCTGTTCTGGTCTCTAATCATAATTTACATATCAACCAAATCCTCAATTTTAGAAATAATATGTGCAGAAAAGCAATATTAACAAATTTTATTCAAGAGCTCTTGACTAATGGTCTTCCAGATTTCCATTACATTTTTTCAAAAAATAACCATCAATTAGATGCCATAAAATAAAGAAGAACAGTTGCCATGCAATAACAAATGTTGAAATACTGAGAATGAAAAATAGCTTGAAAACTCTTGGCAAACCAAATCTTTGAATGCAGGTACATTTTTTGTTATTATTTTTGTTTTTTTGAGATGGAGTCTCACTGTGTTGCCCAGGCTGGAGTGCAGTGGTGCAATCTCGGCTGACTGAAACCTCTACCTCCAGGTTCAAGTGATTTTCCTGCCTCAGCCTCCGAGTAGCTGGGACTATAGATATGCGCCACCACGCCTGGCTAATTTTTTTATTTTTAGTAGAGACCAGGTTTCACAATGTTGGCCAGGCTGGTCTCAGACTCTTGGCCTCAAGTGATCCACCTACCTTGGCTTCCCAAAGTGCTGAGATTACAGGCATGAGCCACCACGCCCAGTTGAATGCAGGCACATGTTTTAATATTTCATTTAAATAGCCATGTTTTTTTGTTATAAAAGGCAAGTCTCACTAACTCCAGGTAAATTTTTAAACTAAACCCTCTACTATTTAAATGTTTATTCAAAATTAGACAGCATCCTCATTCCCTCAGTGTGGGCTGCACACAATGACTTCCTTCCAAAGAATACAATATGGAAAAGGGTTGGGGCAGGGAGTAACTTTGCAGTAGAGAAACCAGACAAACATTACCTCTGCCATATGATCAGGGTCAACACCAACAGTTACAAATCACACTGACAGCATGTACTCTTGACATGATGTGATGAAAACAGTACTTCACCTCTGTGGTCTTCATCCCAAAAACTCATAACCCTACACCCATCATGAGAAGAACATCAGACACATTCCAATAGAGGGGCACTCTACAAAATACTTAATGAGTACTCTTCAAAATAGCTGGGTCATCAAAAACAAGGAAAGTCAGCAAAGAGGAGCCTAAGAAAGCATGACAACTAAATGTTAATGTGTTATATTGATGGGATCCTGGATCAGAAAAAGGACATCAGGTAAAAACTATGGAAACCTGAATAAAGTATAGACTTTGGCTAATATTAATGTATCCACATTGGTTCATTAATTCTAACAAAGGTACCGTACATGTTAACAATAGAGGAACTGGGAGACAGATACATGGAAACTTCCTGTACTTTCTTCTCAGGTTTTCTGTAAATCTAAAGTTCTTAAAGTCTACTTAAAAAAAAAAAAAACCAACTGAGGTTGTTCTAGATAAGACTTTTCTAATCACCCACATGTAAAAGCTTAAATTAATGAAAACAACTAGACTGACTAAACAGTTTCTAGCACTAAAATTAAATCCACATTTTAGGGTACTGAGAGGCAAGATAAAGGGAGACCAGAACAACTCCACCTTTTTAACCAAACATTTACTGTGGTAAGAATGTAAAAGTTCAGTCTCAAAACCACATAGCTATTAAAAAATAAGATTAATTTTAAACTAATAAAAATGACAAAAAAAAAAAGTATAGCTCAGAAGAGAATTCTTTTAAAGCAGAAAGCCCAGATCAGAAACCCAGACAGGAAGTATGGTCCTTCTTCCACCATCTTGGACTACAATTTTATATGTCTGAACACACTTGACTGTGTTTCCTCATTTACATAATGGAAACTGACAACAGCACAGTGCAATACCCAAAAGATGCTAGCCTGTCATAAATAAAAATATAAAATTCTTAGTCTTATACTTCACTTGTCATCTGCTAAAACCAATGCTTTCTTGGTGAGCTATGCATCAGTCCGAAGACAATCAACCAAAAGAGAAAGAGAGAAGGGGTACTACAAAAGAGGGAAAAGTAGGAATAGCAGCATTTAACTATTTATATTAGCATTTTCCAGGCCCTCCTTTTTACATTTTTTTACATCTCTCCCTGAAAAAGTATCCTCATGAGTCCAGGTACAGCAATCCATACCTATAATCCCAGCACTTCGGAAGGCTAAGGCAGGAAGGTTGCTTGAGCTCAGGAATTCAAGACTGGCCTAGGTAACACAGCAAGATCCTGTCATTCATTCATTCATTCATTCATTCATTCATAAAGCCAGGCATAATGGTACATCTCTGCAGTCCTCCTAGCTACTTGGGAGGTTGTGGCAGGAGGATTGCTTGAGTCCAGGAGGTCAAGGCTGTAGTGAGCTATGATCACACCACTGCACTTAGCCTGGGTGACAAAGTAACACCATTTCAAAACAAACAATCCAAAAAGTGTCCTGATGAAACTCTCATTTCAACTAACACTTACTAAGATATCCTGAAAATAGTTACACCGTAATTCACCAAACTTAGGGTTCTAATGCAAATCAGGCATTGGAAATAACAAAAGTAAATGACTATCAGATCCTGCCTTCAAGGGGTCTACACAGAGTCAAGTAGTAGGCAAGAGGCAAGACAAGAAAACGAGTACCATTGTTGACGGGAGGATGCCATCAATTAGAAGATGCACCCTAATTACAGAGGTGTTAAAATAAGAGTTTTTTTTAATGTGTGCCTTACAATGGAGGAAATACTATAGTTTGTGTGGTAAGTGCTAGAATAAATTTAGAAAAAGATCCTATGGAATGTGAATGTACTGCCATTTAACACTTCTACTCTAAGAGGTGTTAGGGGGAATTCCACAGATTCTCAATCATCCAAGTTAGGGAAAAAGAGAATTCAAAATGTATACACCTTACCAAGAACAGACTTATTTGCAAAATGCAAGACAGACTTTAAAGATGCAGAACATCAGTATTAATAAGATCTTAGGCCAGGCATGGTGGCTCATGCCTGTAATGCCAGCACTTTGGGAGGCCGAAGCAGGTGGATCACCTGAGGTCAGGAGTTCGAGACCAGCCTGGACAACACGGTGAAACTTTGTCTTTACTAAAAATACAAAAAGTAGCCGAGTGTGGTGTCAGGCGCCTGTAATCCCAGCTACTCGGGAGGCTGAGGCAGAAGAATCGCTTGAAGCCAGGAGGCAGAGGTTGCAGTGAACAGAGATCGTGCTATTGCACTCCAGCGTGGGCAACAAGAGCAAAACTCCGTTTCAAAATAAAATAAAATTAAAACCTTAAAATACAAGATGAATTCATCCTGACATTTCACTAAATTATTTGGGAAACAAAATTCAAAATTATTTTAAGAAATGTAGCCTCAGCTGGGCACAGTGGCTCACGCCGGTAATCCCAGCACTTTGGGAGGCTGAGGCGGGTAGGTCACAAGATCAGGAGATGGGGACCATCCCCGCTAACATGGTGAAACCCCGTCTCTACTAAAAATACAAAAAATTAACCAGGTATGGTGGTACACGCCTGCAGTCCCAGCTACTCAGGAAGCTGAGGCACAAGAATCGTTTGAATCCGGGAGGCAGAGACTACAGTGAGCCAAGGTCACGCCACTACTCTCCAGACTGGGCAACAGAGCAAGACTCCATCTCAAGGAAAAAAACAGGAAAAAAAAAAATAAAGAAATGTAGACTCTACCAACAAGAGACAATCAGTTAACTTACTAGTTTTTCCTCTTGATCTTTCCCTACAAAACAAATCACTGCAAGCTCGAAATATACAAAGGGGAGCTGAGCACAGTGGCTCACACCTGTAATCTTGGGAAGTCAGGACGCCAAGGCAGGAGGATCGCTTGAGCCCAGGAGTGCAAGGCTGCAGTGAGCTATGATTGTACCACTGCGCTCCGGCCTGGGTAACAGAGTGAGACCCTGTCTCTGAATGAATGAATGAATGAATGAATGAATGAATGAATGAATGAAGAGGATAACTGTAAAATAAACCACATTTCTAAAACAGAATCATGTTATTTTAAAGGGAAGCAGGAAGAAAAAAGAAATCATTTTTATTATATTTCCCCTCACTGCTAAGACTAAAGCTGTGCTTTACACAGGAAAAGAAAATCCTGTCTTCGCAAACTCCTGCAGGCTTTGCTATGTGTAAATCCTAGAGAAATATCTGTGAAATGAGTAACTATCCTAATAAATCCTATATGGATGTTTACATCTTTTAATACTTGAGTGTAGCCAGGCATGGTGGCTCACATGTAGAATCCCAGTACTTTGGGAGTCCAAGGTGGGCAGATCACCTAAAGTCAGGAGTTTGAGACCGGCCTGGCCAACATGGAGAAGCTCCATCTCTACCTACTAAAAGAACAAAAATCAGCTGGGCGTGGTGGCATGCACCAGTAGTTGTAGCTACTCAGGAGGCTGAGGCAGGAGAATCACTTGAACCCAGCAGGCTGAGGTTGCTGTGAGCTGAGATTGTGCCACTGCACTCCAGCCTAGGCGACAGAATGAGACTGTTTAAAAAAAAAAAAAAAAAGTACTTGAGTGCCCAGGGATGAGATGGCACCTATTCATTAAAGTATCCTGATAAGAAAAGCAAAACCCTTCTCTCACAGCAAAGCTCCTGAGCCCAGCAAGGTGTGCCTCTACCTATGTCTCCCAGTGCTGTGGTCACTCCAGCTCAGCAGGGCAGTGGAACAGCTGAGACAAGAAATGTTTCCTGAGGAAGGCAGAGTGTTTAGGAAAGATAACCCATACATAGAGATTTTGTAGATTCTTTCAGTCCCCACTTTGGACTATTCAAAAGTAAATATAAATCAGACTTTCAGAAAAATTAAGTATTAAACGTCAACTTCCTTCGGGGAAATGTATCTGTAGACTTTGAGTTACACTTACTGTACTGACTTGGCAACAATACAGCTATAGTTCACTATGTGTCAGGCACTAAGTGCTTTACCATATTAATTCACTGAAACCTCACAGTACATGAACGTAAGTGGTCTTATTGTCTCTATCATACAGGTGAGGAAAAAGTACAGGTGAGGAGACTTACAGTAACTTGCCCAAAGTCACATGGCCCGTAGTATGGAGCAGATATTGATTCACAGCAGTTCTGGCTCAATTCTATGCCCCAAACCACATCATTACACTGAGAGCTACCTTCAGTTAACAAAAATAAATGTACTGATCCTGCTTTCTCTAGATTCATAAAATAAAATGTCCAGATTTTCTCAAATCCATCTCCCCACACACCTCCATCAATCCTGACATTTGGCAATAATGCCAAGCAGGAAAAGCAGCTTTTTCCAAGGTATGTTGAGTATGACCTGTACTGCAATAAAAATTATATCAACTATTCAGGTTCCCTCTGTCTTCTGAGAGCACAGATAACTGCAAGTTTACCATACGTGATGGAGGATTTGTACTACTTTCCCTTTAAAATATTTTCAAAACATCTTACTCAACTGATAAAAGGTGATACACCTACCTAAAAGACTTGGTGAAGAGAAGCAAGAATCAGTTTTATTTTTCAGAGTGCAGAAAAGTTGTGTGATCAAAACAACAAAAACAAGATTATAATTGCAGTTTACTGATGAACTTGAAAAATATAGACAATTAAAAAACAACTAAACAATTCAACTGTAGCTATGTTACATGTTTACAATGAACTAATCATTGTAAAAATATTTAAAGAACAGGAATGATAGCAGAAGAAAAATTTCATCATGAGAGAGCATAAAGATGAGTTAAAGGTCTTCTTCCTGCAAAATTCAATTTGTTTATTTAGTTGTAGCACTGCCCACCCACTGTACCCCACAAAAAAAGCCACATTCATTTGAGGTCACTTTACCTCCTGCCATTTCCTTTGCAGTGAGTCTGCAAAGTTCTAATGCACCGTGCTGATTTTATTCATTGAACAGAAAGCAATTCAGTGAAACATACAAGCAACCAAACCTTTGGCAACTTGTGAAACCACAAGAGAGCATGATCTTTTTTCCCAGGTTCTAACATCTTTTTAAAGCTGTTTTTCAAACAGCAGTATACCTAGAATGACTGAATGCTTGTCTAGAGTCACATGCTCAGGACCAAAAGGCAGATCAATTGACTCTCAGATTGGAAATTAATCAAGACAAAAATTTTTAATGGACGTCTTAAACAGCTCTCATTTACTTATTCTTTCATTTAGCTAATTTCAATATATAAACAAAATAAAAGCAGACAGTTTTTCCTATAGAAACTCATTAATACAGCCTTCAGAGTTAAATTTCAACTTCAAATTAGCCCAGAGATTCCCCTTAAATCAATTCTTTGTTGCTTTTAGAAAAGGTTACACAAAAACATTAGCTAAAACTGGTTAAAATAAAAGCACAGGGAGGGAACTTTTCTAAAAGATATTAAACATACTGTCAATTTATCTTAAATAAGATGGACTGGTAAAAATAAAAATATAAAAGAATTTAAGTCAAAATTCATTTCTTAAGAACCTGACAATCATAAAGTAGTATCCAGTAAAACATGGGAAAACTATGATTTTTTTTTTTTTTTTGAGACAGAGCCTCACTCTGTCTCTAGGCTGGAGTGCAGTGGTGCAATCTCAGCTCACTGCAACCTCTGCCTCCCAGGTTCAAGTGATCCTCTTGTCTTAGCATCCTGAGTAGCTGGGACTTGAACACGAAAGGCGGAGGTTGCGATGAGCCAAGATCAGCCACTGTACTCCAGCCTAGGCAACAGAGCAAGACTCCATCTCAAAAAAAGAAAAAAGATTGCAAAGAAGTAAACACACATCAGTATTTTTAAACCTTATGTCCATGCCATTCCTCCTTCGACTAACATGACTAATCAACAGCAAATTTTAGATGTTCTCAATAAATTTCCCTTGGTGAAATGGTAGCGGGACAGGGAAGGGAACTCTACAAGGATGGCACTAAAGTCCCTCATTCTTTATACTCACATTTAAAAGAATGATCAAAAATCGTCACAATTTCTGAAGTCCTTGCATGGGAGTTGGTGGCGGGGGGTGCTACATTTGTTATTATTTTGCCATGTCTTGTGTTTTGTGTTTGATCATCCAGGAGCAAGTGGGACTCGGAAGAGTAGGGGAGCTGTCTAGCTTTTAAGACCACTTTAGCCTACCTATGACCACTTCTAGCCAGGTTAGATGGCTCCTTCTTAATAAAGGAAATCAGATTTAGCTTCCTTTCCACCATCCTTGGCTTATTGCTGGCTGAAAATTTAGTCTCTAATTGAAAGTCTGACCCATTTCTGAAATTCTGCCTTTCCTATGTTTTTGTCACTAAATGCTCCCCTGCTTCCATTTGAGTTCACCCTTGTTTGAGTGAGGTGAAGACAACATTTGAAAATGTGTTCTGGTTACTTTGAACCCAACAATACATTTAACAGGTATATTTAATCCAGATCTAGTTATCAGTGGCTTCTGGTATCATTCCTTGTACTGTAATCATATGATAATGATTAGTTCATTATAATTAACTACAATTGAACTTTAATAGTTTTAGAATCCTATCTACCTAGCTATAATAAATCTATTGATTATATACTATTTAACAGTTATTATGCTAGACACTGTATAAAAAAGAAAACAGTACCAATAAAAGTGCTTGCCCCAAAAGAGGTCACAGTCTAACTCTCAAAACAAATATACCCACCCAAATAGGTGGTAACTGCCATCAGGAAATAACAAATGTGCTCAGCACAGTGGCTCATGCCTGTAATTCTAGCACTCTGGGAGGTGGAGGCAGATGGGTCACTTGAGCTCAGGAATTTGAGACCAGCCTGGGCAACATGGTGAAACCCTATCTCTACAAAAATAAAAATAAAAATAAATTAAAAAAAAAAAAAAAGCGCCCAGCATGGTGGTGGGCAGCTGTAGCCCATCTACTTGGGAGTCTAAGGCAGGAGGATCACTTGAGCCCAGGAGGCTGAGACTACAGTGAGCTAAGATCACACCACTGCACTACAGCCTAGGTGACAAATTGAGGAGCCTCTGTCTCAAAACAAAAAACAAACAAACAACAAAAAAAAAACCCACACCCCCCCAAAAAAACACAAATATCAAATGCTCTTCCTTGACTTTTAATTTCGCTCTTTCTATATTTCCCACAAATAACACTTTTTCCAATTTTTTTTACCTAAGCAAAGCTTAAGCACTCATTAAGCAATTCCTTTGTAATACATACATTACTGGCTAAACACAGCAATCCAGATCTATATCTATGTGTTAAAGTAGCCACAATCAAATTTATCTCAAACTTCTTATTAGGGAAGTACATAGCATCCATTGTTAAAAATTTTATCAACCATCTCCATCAAGATTCTCGATTAAATGTTAAAAATAAATAAATGAAATCACAAACAAGTGAGCAAGAGGCTACAAAAAATGACAGTCAATCCAATCAAGACAAATGTGAATTTAAAAAATAAAAAGTTAAAGAATGACCACTAATATCTTAAGAGGAAACATATAGAACTTAACTGTAATAAAAATCTAATGATAAAAATTCAATGGATAGACTAAAAAGCGTATCTCTTCAAACACTGCTAACAAGAACTAAAGGACAGACTAGAGTGAACATAACTACAGCTAAGGGAGTCATTTAAAAGAGAATACTATGAACAACTTTATGCAATAAATATGAAACACAGACAAAATGGACATCTGCCCAGAAAAATACAAACTCAAAATTTATTCAAGAATAATTAGAAGGCTGGATGTAGTGGTTCACACCTGTAATGCCAGCACTTTGGGAGGCTGAGATGAGGGGATCACTTAAGCCCAGGAGTTTGAAATCAACCTGGGCAACATAATGAGACCTGTCTCCACAAAAACCAAAAACAAAACAAAAAAATAATGATAAATACCACTACGCCGTAGTGGTATGCACCTGTAGTCCCAACTACTGAGAAGGCTGAGGTAGGAGGATTGCTTGAGCCTGGGAGGTGGATGTTGCAGTGAAGTGAGATCACACCACTGCACTCCAGCCTGGGTGACACAGCAAGACCCTGCCTCCAAAAAAAAATAAAAGAAAGAAAGAAAAAAGGGATAATTAGAAAGCCTGAACAGCCCTATGACTAATAAAGTAATAAAGGAAGAAAAAACAAACTTTCTCCCCTTCCCCCCACCGACACACATGCAAACTTGTTCCAGAAAGTTGTAAAAGCAAGTTCTACCAAATTTTCAGGAAACAAGTAAATCCAGTATCACACAAATTCTTCCAGAGAACAGAAAAGGAAGAAATACTTCCCCAACTCATTTTATGAAGCTAGGATAATCTGGATATCAAAACCAGACAAGAACATTAATAAAAAATGAAAATTACGGCCAATTTCACTAATAAACATACATGAAAACAAAGTCCACATGTAAAATATTAACAAAAAGAATCCAAAATCCAACAGTATGTAAACAAGAATATACATTATGACCAATATATCCCAGGAATCCAGAAACAGAAAAGACTTTTTTACAATTACAAATATAATTCACCATATGAACAGACTAAAGAAAAACATTATGAGATACAGAAAAGGCCTAAGAAAATGTCACATTTGTCTTTAAAAGAAAAACCTATTGTGAACAACACTTTTTACACTGAAACTCATTAAAACCACTATTACTACATTTATTAAATGTTACACTGGAGGTCCTAGTTAATTCAATAAGAAAATTAAGTGGTATACAAATTCTTTTTTTTTTTTTTTTTTGAGACGGAGTTTCACTCTTGTTACCCAGGCTGGAGTGCAATGGCGCGATCTCGGCTCACCGCAACCTCCGCCTCCCGGGTTCAGGCAATTCTCCTGCCCCAGCCTCCTGAGTTGCTGGGATTACAGGCACACGCCACCATGCCCAGCTAATTTTTTGTATTTTTAGTAGAGACGGGGTTTCACCACGTTGACCAGGATGGTCTCCATCTCTTGACCTCGTGATCCACCCACCTCGGCCTCCCACAGTGCTGGGATTACAGGCTTGAGCCACCGCGCCCGGCCTCTACAAATTCTTAAAGAATATATTTGATATGATTATCTATATAGGAAACAATACAATATATAGAATAATGATTGGAATTAGAATTCAACAAGGTGTTTGGATATAAAAGTCTACACAGTCCCCTCAACCTGCCCAAAAAATAAACAAAAAAATCAATACTACTATATAAAGCTATCAGAAACCTTAAGTCAAATAAAGGATACCATTTACAATAGCAACAGCAAATATATGGTACCCATGGCTAACTCTAGTAAAAATATATTCTAGACCTTTAGAGAAAGAAATAATTGTGGCCGGGCGCGGTGGCTCAAGCCTGTACTCTCAGCACTTTGGGAGGCCGAGGCGGGTGGATCACGAGGTCAAGAGATC
>NW_022436987.1:9538129-9538648 GCF_009761245.1 Sapajus apella
CCACCATGCCCAGCTAATTTTTTGTATTTTTAGTAGAGACGGGGTTTCACCACGTTGACCAGGATGGTCTCCATCTCTTGACCTCGTGATCCACCCACCTCGGCCTCCCACAGTGCTGGGATTACAGGCTTGAGCCACCGCGCCCGGCCTCTACAAATTCTTAAAGAATATATTTGATATGATTATCTATATAGGAAACAATACAATATATAGAATAATGATTGGAATTAGAATTCAACAAGGTGTTTGGATATAAAAGTCTACACAGTCCCCTCAACCTGCCCAAAAAATAAACAAAAAAATCAATACTACTATATAAAGCTATCAGAAACCTTAAGTCAAATAAAGGATACCATTTACAATAGCAACAGCAAATATATGGTACCCATGGCTAACTCTAGTAAAAATATATTCTAGACCTTTAGAGAAAGAAATAATTGTGGCCGGGCGCGGTGGCTCAAGCCTGTACTCTCAGCACTTTGGGAGGCCGAGGCGGGTGGATCACGAGGTCAAGAGATC
>NW_022436987.1:9538748-9568003 GCF_009761245.1 Sapajus apella
AGAAAGAAATAATTAAGCTTTAAACAAAGGCCAAAAATTATTAAAAAAAAAAAAAAGGAAAACGTATATGAGTGTAAAAGCATTCTCTTCATGGATAAAACTGTCCAGATATCAGTGTTCCTTTAACTGACCCAGTTTAAATTTGTTTTAAATTTATTGGGTTCTTCACAGAATTTAACAAGCTGATCCTAAAATTTGTAAGCAAGAAAACAGACAAGAAATTGTTCATAAGTGTAAGATCCATGAGAATTTTTTTGTTTTGCTCAATGCCATTTTCCCAGCACCTAAAAAGTTTCTGGCACATAGCAACTGTCTCCAATATATGTGCTGAATGAATTTACCGAATGAACACAGCAGGGAAATTTATCCTACTGTCTATGAAATTTAGAACGAAAACAACACAAGAATAGGCAAAAAAGACTAATGGAACAAAACAGAAGGCCTGGAAACAAATCCACATGAATGAAATTTGATATATAAATAGAAGAGCAGATCACAGGGGAAGGATAGAGCACTATTCAATAAATGATGCTGGGACAACTGCTTATGCATGTAGAAAAAGCAAGATTGAGGGGAGGGATTACAAAGGGTTCATAAATCTCTAAGCACAGCCTGTATTATCTCTAGATTCTTCCTAGCAAAGCCTCACAAGTTTTACATTAAAATGCTATTCTAATTGAGAAAATACATAGTACTTCAGCTCAAATGATAATGTACAATAATGTAAATGCTTACTACATGTTAGCTATCATCGTATCTGAGCCCTCAAACTCGCCCTGATATGAAGCCTGGCTTCAATCACTTCCTAGCTTTTAACATTGGAGAAGTAACTTGAATTTGCTTTGTCTTACTACAAAATGAGCCTGCACTAGCACTTACCTCAGCAAGAGTAACTTACTATTGGGGGTTTCTTTTAATCCTTTTAATATTTTTATTTTAGAATGGCATTAAGTTTGTAGATTAACTATTAGAATTGACACTGTTAAGAATCTAAATTTTCCTATCTCAAAATATAGTAGGCTTTTCTATTTATTTGAGTCTTTTTTTGGTCTTAAAAAAATTTAATATTTGCTTTAAAATTCTGTATGAAGACTGTAAAAAAATTTAACACACATTTCTTACATGTGTGGAAGTATAGTCTTTTTGTTTGCTGTTCTGAAAGGGGTGTCTTCTTCCATTGTATCATCTATTTGGTTTGTAAAATACCACGTATTGCATAAAATACTGTACAACTGTGGAATGGAGTGGAAGCTGGGGAATGAGCAGCAATTGATAGCATTTTGAAGGAGGATGAAGTCTGGAATCTCGCTATGTTTCTCTCATCTCCTTCCTTGAATTTAAGATGTTCTCCAGGAATATTACAGAAAGGCATTCAGCAAAACATTGACATGTATTAGAATCCCTTTGAGAGAACTTGGTTTTCTTTCCTTGAATAATGCTAAAAGTGACCTCGTTATCTCATAGCATGGAATCCAAAAATAGTAGTAAAGACAGCTTCCATAGAATATGTGCAAATTTTAAAAGTCTCAGGGCACGTACCTATTGCTATATTTATTTTTCACAAAACCGGAAATAGTGACAGCTTAAAACAACAAGTAACTAGACTGTTATATAGCTTTTTAAATGCTGCTGCTATTGTGTAATTTTTAGTATTTTGTATATTAAATTTCTATGCCAGGATGTATGCCACTGTTAACTATTTTACAAGATACCTAAGTTTTATTTTAAATAAAAAGTAGGCCGGGCGCGGTGGCTCAAGCCTGTAATCCCAGCTCTGTGGGAGGCCGAGGCGGGTGGATCACGAGGTCAAGAGATCGAGACCATCCTGGTCAACATGGTGAAACCCCGTCTCTACTAAAAATACAAAAAATTTGCTGGGCATGGTGGCGCGTGCCTGTAATCCCAGCTACTGAGGAGGCTGAGGCAGGAGAATTGCCTGAACCCAGGAGGCGGAGGTTGCGGTGAGCCGAGATCGCGCCATTGCACTCCAGCCTGGGTAACAAGAGCGAAACTCCGTCTCAAAAAAAAAAAAAAAAAGTAATCACACATATCAGATTAAACTCAGCTATATAAATCGTTATACGAAAACATTTCAGGGAGTATGTGCTCTCTAATGTTGATGAAGTTTTAGAAAAAAACTGTAAATATACAAACATAAAATTATCATCAAATGTCACAGTTCTGAAATTTGTTCAATAAGAATTTTAAGGGGTAGAAGTTATATACCTTTATTCCAGCTGACTTGACAAAATCAAGAGTTTCAGTAAGAACAAAACGTTGTCCTCTATTTGGGGGGGTGGAGGGACAGGACACTAAGCAACCAAGCAGTTAAAACTCCTATGTCATATCTCAAATCATTTATAACATCAAAAAGAAAATAAAAATTTCAATCCTATTAAGCATATGATTTTGCTATTCTGTTCGGCTGTGGAAAACTAAGTAGTCACTTCTTTAAAAACTAAGATGAAGCAGACATAGCATAAACCAATTAAACCAAACTAAATCAAAAAAACAGTTTTAAGACATATTATGCATGCATGAATTTCGTTACAGAAGATTATTATAGTTAAAATACCACTGAGTATACTTACTTCAAGTGGTGTGTAAAAATAAAAATAGCTGAAGAGAGGGTGGTCAAACCTCAAAACAAGTACTATAACCACCACCCAAAAATGCAAAATAAAGGAAGTTGTCTTCTTCAGCGTTAAGGAGGGGAAAAATCTTACTACTTACACAATTATAGTGAGAGGAAGTGGGGATGGAGAGAAAGAAAAACAATTCCATGCCCTTCCTAAATGTTTAAGAACAAATGCAATTTGCCATTACTAACACTAAAAAAGTAAAGCGTCGTTACGTTACCTTCAGAAGCATTTTATCAGTATCCACAGAACTGCCTTTTAATTTGTACTAGTAAATTAAACTTACATTGCCTGAGCGTCTCTCTCTACCCTCCTTTCTCTTCACTTGATCTCATGCAAAAGTCAAATTATTTGTATGACTGCTAACAGAATTTTAATAGAAACTGACACAACATAACCCACACAATATAAATTTTCCCCTATTTAGCCAGCCTCTAAATGCTTTAGGGAAAAAGAAAAATGCACAGTATGTAATTTAATTAGGTTCTAACAACTCTTCACAGATTCATATATACCTCTTACCTACAACAACTCAACAGAGAAAAAAATTCAAGGATGAAAAGGTTTTATTTACTTCTTCCCATACTACAGGTAATGAGAATGGATGTTGTCTCTTACAAGTCACAGGTCAAACATAGGAAAGTATGGAGGAAAAAACACAAAGAAGCCAACCTTAGGCCAAATGTAGCTGTGACAAAGTTAAATGGCTTCATCAGGGAAAAAAAAAAAAGTCTTGACAGGATTTTTAAAAACTAAAATCTACCACTCTAGTGCTTACAAAATACACAAGGATAACAATAAAGAGAGAAAAATGGCCGGGCACAGTGGCTCATGCCTGTAATCCCAGCACTTTGGGAGGCTGAGGCGGGAGGCCGGCGATCTCAAGAGTTCAAGACTAGACTGACCAACATGGAGAAACCTCATCTCTACTAAAAATACAAAATTAGCCGGGCGTGGTGGCGCATGCCTGTAATCCCAGCTACTCAGGAGGCTGAGGCAGTAGAATCGCTTCAACCCGGGAGGAGGAGGTTGCAGTGAGCCAAGATCGCACAATCGCACTCCAGCTTAGGCAGGAATAGTGAAACTCCATCTCAAAAAAAAAAAAAAAAAGAGTGAGAAAAATAACGTCACAAATATAGTTAAGCCAGGAAGACAAGTGTAAAAACATCAAACATGGTAAAATTTACTTAGCAAGAGCTATAGTAAAATTTTAAAACGCCAATAGGCAATAGTAAAAATACTATTTAGGCAACAAAAAAGTACAAATCAATGCAAGCTTAGAATTACTAGAAGAAAAACACCAATAGTATGTAAAGTAGTAAAATATATATATGATATAAATGAACAAAATTATTGCAGATGCAATACACATACACCAAATTTTATGTGTGTGTACATATATGTATACACACACACACACACACACACACACACACACACACACACAGAGGCACATTTTTTTGAGATGGAATTTCACTCTTGTTGTCCAGGCTGGAATGCAATGACGCACTGCAACTTCCCTTCACCTCCCAGGTTTATGCGGATTCTCCTCCCTCAGCCTCCTAAGTAGCTGGAATTACAGGCATGCAAATGCACCATCATGCCCAGCTAATTTTGTATTTTTAGTAAAGACCTGGTTTTACCATGCTGGTCAGGCTGGTCTCAAACTCCTGGCCTCATGTGATCCACCCACCTCAACCTCCCAAAGCGCTAAGATCACAGGCATGAGCCACCATGCCTGGCCAAAATTATGTATTTTAAAGCAGAAACAGATCCAACACAAAATAAAGTTAAACTCTGAGACCCCTTGCATACACGGATGCCTTTTCTCATTCTAAACAAATATTCACATGTACATAATCTTGTATTTTCTTTTCTAAAGAGGGTCCTCAAAATTATATAAGCTTTAGGCCCCCTCACACTTGGATCTGATTCCTGTAGTAAATAGCCAAAACATACCTTTTTTCTAATGTCTAAAATTTGCAAATTTCTGGCCATGATGCCAAAAGTAAAATAGAACAAAAAAGCAGAAATCAACAAATTTTAAATTTTAAATATATACTAAAAATTCACATGATGAAAGGACACGTTTTAATTTAGAAAATTAAAAAACAGGGCCAGGCACAGTGGTTCATGCCTGTAATCCCCGCACTTTAGGAGGCCGAGGTGGGATGTCATCTGAGCCCAGGAGTTCAAGGCCAGCCTGAGCAACATAGCGAGACTTCATCTCTGTAAATAAAAATAAAAATAAATTAGCCAGGTGTGGTGATACATGCTTATAGTCCTACCTACTCAAGAGACTGAAGCAGATGGACTGCTTTAGCCCAAGAGCTGGAGCCTATAGTAAACTATCATTGTGCCACTGCACCCCAGCCTGGGCAACAGAGTAAGACCCTGTCTCTTAAAAGAGAAACAAACAAACAAATTTAAAAACAAGATTCAACAAATATCCTAATTACTAATGTAGTATTCACAGTGAAATGTGAATGTGTTCATTAAAAGATGGAAAAACACAGCAATGAATTATATGATTTTAGAAAATAAACCCAAAGGAAAACAGAACAAAATAAGGAAAAATACAAAGTTTATTCACTGATAGTCCTGATAATTTAAGAACTGCTTCCTGGCCAGGCTCAGCAGCTTACATCTTGTAATCCCAGCACTTTGGGAGACCCAGTCTACACAAAAAATTTTAAAATTAGCTGGGCATGGTGGCACACAACTGTAGTCCCAGCTACTCCAGAGGCTGAGGTGGGAAAATGGCTTCAGCCAGGAAGGTCAAGGCTGCAGTGAACCATGATTGTGATACTGCACTCCAGCCTGGAGGACAGAGCAAGACCCTGTCTCAAATAAAAAACAAAAAACTGGTTCCTTGGGGTGGGAGGTACACCATTCTCAGAAACTTAAATGAGTACCACTGATAAGGGACTGTCTTAATCATTTTAGATTCCCCGAAAAACAGAAGCAGTATGGTGACATGCAGTTAACACTAAAAAAAAAAAAAAAAAAGAAAGGAAAAAAAAGAAAAATATTCAGATGATATAAATATTTAAGGGAAAGAGGCTGTGACAAAAATAAGATACTTTTCAACCACAGCTGTACAATAAAGTTGAGAAGCTCAATTAAGACAACGTTTTCACATCAAATTTTTAAGAAAAAAACATTCACACATAAAGCTTGTATTTCAAGAGACAGAAAACTGAATAAACAGAAGATGAAATGGACAAAATTATCTATCACCAATAGGAGTAACTGTAGTTAATAACAGTGGTACATTTTGTTTGTTTTTTTGTTTTAGAGACAGTTCACTCTTAACTCAGGCTGGTGTGCACTGGCGTGATCGTAGTTCACTACAGCCTCAAACTGCTGGGCTCAAACAATCCTGCTGCCTTAGCCTCCCAAAGTGCTGTGATTACAGGCCTAATTTACTGCACCTGACATCCAGATTTTTAAAGAACATAAAATTTAAAGCTCTGGAAGAATATAAAGATGAACATACTACCCAATTCATCCTTCAAGTCAAATATAATCTTGGTCACAAGCTTCTGGGTACCCAGAAGGTGGAAACAAGAAGCAACACCCATACAATTTAATAAAATTAAGTTCTGGCCCAGGCATGGTGGCGCACCCTATAGTCCCACCTACTCAGGAGACTGACAGGATGATCACTTTAGCTCAGAAGTTCAAGTCCAGCCTGGGCAGCATAGGGAGATCCTCATCTCTTATTTAAAAAAAAAAAAAAAGTTCTGGCAAGTCAACTAAAGAGAATGTAAGTATTGAAAGAGAAGGAACAAATGAAAAGTCAAGCTATGGACTGCAAGAAACTATCTGCAATACACAGCTGGTAAAGGGTTTGTGTTCCAAATATGCTAAGAAACTTCACAACTCAGTAACACAAAGCAACCCAATTTTTAAAAGATACAAAAGATTTAAACAGACACAAAAGAAGCTATACAAATGGCCAATAGGCACATAAAAAGATGCTGAATATCATTAGTCATCAGGGAAAAGCTATTTAAAACCACAGTTAGATACCACAGCACAGCCACCAGATTGGCTAAAATACCCAGTATTGGTAAGTATCCAGAGTAACTGGAATTTCCATACCCAGTTGCTGGGAATGTAAAATGGTACAACCATTTTATAAGAAACGACCAGTTTCCCAAAGTTAAACATACACTTACCATATGACCCAGTATTCATAATTTGGTATTTATCCAAAAGAAATGAAAATGTAAGTCCAATCACTTGTACATCAGCACAGCTTTATTCATAGTTCCTGAACACTGGAAACAACCCAAATGTTCTATCGATAAGCAGACAAATTGTGGTACATCATACAATGAAATACTGCCAAATAATAAAAAGGAACAAACTACTAGCCAGGCCCACATGGTGGTGTGCACCTGTAGTCCCAGCTACTTGGGAGGCTGAGGCAAGAGGACCACTTGAGACTGTGGAGATTGAGGCTACAGTGAGCCGTGACAGCACTCAAGCCTCAGCAACAGAGTGAGACCTTGTCTCAAAAATAGTAATAATAATAATAATAATAATGAAAAATAAAAAACTATAGAAACAAGCAATATCATAAATGAATGTCAAAATCATTATGCCAAGCAAAAACATCCAGACACAAAAGAGTACACACTGTATATTTCTATTACATGAAGTCTAGAAACAGGCAAAACTGAACTATGGGAATAAAAAGTCAGTATAGCAGGAAGGGAGACCAGGGACCTTCTTGGAGAGACAGAAATGTCCTATATTGTGCTTGTAATGATGGTTACACAAGTGTGAACATTTCTCAAAACTCACATGACAATACACTTAAAAAAGTGTACACGTTAACACGTGGTTACCACCCATAAGAATGTAAACAAGAATAGGAGGTAAACAGGAAGTTTTTACTTTTTACCTCATAAGCCTTTGTATTGCTTGCATCTTTAAAAATCATAACGTTAAAATGTTTTATTTTTAATGACTCACAAATATTTCACTCAGTTTTTCAAGCAATTAAAAATTCATACATACATATCATTGGATCAAAACAGAAAGCCAAGAAACAGAACTCCTTATAAAAGAAGATATAATACATAAGAAAATCTGAAAATAGAAAATAAAAGAATTACAAATCAGATCTTTAAAAAAAAATGATCTTTTTCTAAGCTTTGAGTGACAGAGGAAATCTTGATTTGTACTCTACTGTGTATGTTTCAGCACACAACAGAGAAACTAACTAAAGTAAATATAAAACACCCAGAGGCTTTTCCAAGTAAGCTAAAAGATAATGGGCAAAGACATGAACAAATCATACAAGAAAAAAAATCAAGAGTAAAAATAAGAATCAGACTTCCCTGGAAACCATAACAATACAAACCAAAAAAATGTTTAAATGTCATTTTATATCAATTAGCAAATCTATTTATAACTTTTTTCTTATAAAATAATTAGGCCATTGTAAAAACTTTCTAAAAGTCTAAAGAAGATAACTCAACATTTGGGTCAATTTTTATTTCTTCCCATTGTTTACCTATTATTTTAAAAATGAAAAACAGCATAAAAAGTATTTTTTCTTCAGGTAAATCACAGTATAAGCAACTTCGTATGTCATCATTGAGACAGGGTCTAGCTCTGTCACCAGACTGGAGTGCAGTGGCGCGATCTCAGCTCACTGAAACCTCTGCCTCCCAGATTCAAGTGATTCTCCTGCCTCAGCCTCCTAAGTAGCTAGGACTACAGGCGCGTACCACCACACCCAGCTAAGTTTTGCATTTTAAGTAGAAACAGGGTATCACCATGTTGGCCAGGATGGTCTCGATCTCTTGACCTCCCCGCCTTGGCCTCCCAACGTGCTGAGATTACACATATATATTTATAAAATAACTTTTGGTTTTCTTGTTTTGTTTTGTTTTTTGTCACCCAGGCTGGAGTGCAGTGGCATGATCTCAGCTTACTGCATGCAACCTTCGCCTCCTGGGTTCAAGCAATACTCCTGCCTCAGCCTCTCGAGTAGTTGGGATTACAGGTGTATGCCACCACACCCAGCTAATTTTTATATGTTTAGTACAGATGGGGTTTCACCATTTTGGCCAGGTTGGTCTCGAACTCCTGACGTCAGGTGACCTGCCTGCCTCAGCCTCCCAAAATGCTGGGATTACATGCATGAGCCACCATGCCCCACCTCTAAAATAATTTTTATAAGATACACAGATCTTATAAGTGTATCTAATAACAACCAATCTGCTTTAAGTCCACTAGAGAAAAGAGCCATATTTATCCATTGATCTATTTAAAACAATTCAAGTATATCACTATTATAAGTCATGTCATGATAAGTATCATTGTAGATAGATATTTATGGTTCTTATCTCTGGAGGTATGTTTATAAGTCAAAGGAAAAGGTGAGGCTGCTGATAAATAACACCAAACTATACTCTAGAAAGCTATATCAATTACATTCCCTTAAGAGTTTTAAAAATTCCTTTTCCTTATAAAGCATATTGGGTGTTCGGTAAAGAAAATCCAGACACAGAAAATAAAAAAACAAAAATAATTAAAATCATCTGTAATTCCACCATTCAGGGATGCCCACTGTTAGTGTCCTATTTTCCCATGCAGATGTAATTAAATCTATGCTGTACTGTGAATTCAGTTTTATAATCTGTTTTCCCCATCCCCACACTGCCCTTATTTTTGAGACATGGTCTCACTCTGTTGTCCTGGAAGCGATCACAGCTCACTGAAACCTCAACTTCCCTGGGTTCGGGTGATGGTTTCACCTCTGCTTCTCAAGCAGCTGTAACCACAAGCAAGTGCCAGCAAGCCTGGCTAAATTTTTTAGAGATGGGGTTTTGCCATGTTGCCCAGGCTGGTCTCAAATCCCTGGACTCAAACAATTCACCTGCCTCCACAAAGTGCTGGAATTCCAGCCATGAGCCCCCTCACACAGCCCCGGCCCTTACTTTTAATGAGCATTTCCTGCTTACCAGTCTTTTTAATGACATGAACCATTATTTAATCCATCTTCATTATTGACCATATAGGCTATTTCTAATTTTTTTTATGTAAGTAACAGTCAAATCTTTGCACATATAGCAAATTACTTCATCAGAAAAAGTTACCTGGAAAATAACTACTAGGTCAAAATCTATGAAATTTAAGACTTCATTCAGCTTGCTAGTTACAATCTCAATAGCAGCATGGGAGTGCCCACTTTACCTGTAACAGGTAGTATTTAAATTGTGTCAATTTGATAATTTAAAAATGGTTTATTGTAGGCCAGGCGCAGTGGTTCACGCTTATAATCCCAGCACTTTGGGAGGCCGAGGCAGGTGGATCACGAGGTCAAGAGATCGAGACCATCCTGGTCAACATGGTGAAACCCCGTCTCTACTAAAAATACAAAACATTAGCTGGGCATGGTGGTGCGTGCCTGTAATCCCAGCTACTCAGGAGGCTGAGGCAGGAGAATTGCCTGAACCCAGGAGGCGGAGGTTGCGGTGAGCTGAGATCGCGCCATTGCACTCCAGCCTGGGTAACAAGAGCGAAACTCCATCTCAAAAAAAAAAAGAGGTTTATTGCTTTACTTTGTCCTATTCAGTGAGGGCTAACAATTTTAAATGTTTACTGATTTGTTTTTCAACTGCTCACCTTGCTGCCATTTTTCTTTTAAGATATAAGAATTATTTGTATCATCAGCAAATTTAGTTTTAAAATGCAATTCTTTTTTGTTATTGTTTATATCCATTAAGTTATATACACAATTCTAATATATCTATAATGTAACCTATTCAATTACTGATGGAGGATAAAACTTTATTTTTTTTTTTGAGATGCAGTCTTAATCTGTCGCCCAGGCTGGAGTGCAGAGGCACCATCTCGGCTCACTGCAACCTTCACCTCCCGGATTCAAACAGTTCTCCTGCCTCAGCCTCCCGAGTAGCAGGGATTACAGGCACCTGCCACCTCGCCTGGCTAAACTTTTTGTATTTCTTTAGTAGAGATGGGGTTTCACCATGTTGGCCAGGCTAGTCTCGAACTCCTGATCTTGTGATCAACCCACCTTGGCTTCCCAAAGTGCTGGGATTACAGGCATTAGCCACCATGCCCAGCTGGGTAAAAATTTTTTGAAAAGCATCCATACATACACACACATATACATAAACAATAGATTAGTCTGTCTCCTATGTCAAAGAAAATTATCTAGCTGGTTCTTCCTTGTTTCTAAAAACTCTCCTGCATCCACAAACATGGTCATATAAATATCCTTCCCACCTTTCTAGGGGGTTAAAAAAAAAAAAAAGTATATTATTCTGTCCAACTTTTATCCTTCAGTTCAAAATCAAATCTCCTCCAACCTTCTCAAAGGTCCCTGCCGTCACGAACTGTCCCCCTCCAACATCTTCCCTATTGTACTAGCTTTTTCCTCATCATATAAATGATACCTTCTTTTCTAAAAACACTCACACGCACCACTGCACTACCACCACCGCCCCCCCACCCCAACCTCTGCTCTTACCTTCCTTCTTTCTACTCCGTCAACATTTTTCTTGACTGCTCATCCAGTGTAGTCTGGCTTCTAGTCCCATCATTCCACTAACACTGCTCTCTATGATCTGTTCATTGCTGAATCTAACCTTACAATTCTCACTGTCAGATTATTTACCAATCTAACATGTACTCTGTTGAACACTCAAAGTCATTCCTGAAACTGTCCTCTGGTTTCTATAACACCTAACGTGATTTGTGTCTCTAGTTCTCCAGTGGGTTCTATTCAGTCATCTTGTTTGTTTTCTTTTTCCAGGCTCCCTTTCAAAGGCAGCCTTCTAGAGTTCCATCTTGAACCAGCAGATCTCCTTAATATGGGTGACCCCCACCTCACAAACTAGCTTCACAAATCCTTACTTTACATTCCCAAATCTACCTCTGCACCTGGATCTCTTACCTACATTTCTCTTCTGATTACAAAAGGGGATATATACCTTCATATGGAGGCCGCTGAAGCATCTCAAACTCAACAGGTTCAGAACTGAACTCATTATAAAATTAAGCTGAATGACAAAATTACTTGCAATTTGAATCATAAGCCACAAAAATATCAATCTATTTTTTGAGCTAGTAGAGATAAGAATGGAAACAAAATCAAAACTCTAGAAGAAAACATGAATTACAACATTACTTAATAAACCAAAAAGCCCTTAAAGTAAATTTTAATTCTGAAAAGATAGAGTAGACATACTTTTCCCTATTCCTCCTGCTGAGAAATTTAAGACTTGACAAACATAAGTTTCTGAAAGTTGGAGGGAAGGCATATAGAGCAATGCTTTGGAATCCAAGAAACAACACTGTGGTGAGTTTCCTGGGTTTTTTTGTTTTTGTTTGTTTTTTGTTTGTTTGTTGTTTTTACAACATATATCCCAGAGTTGGAGTTGAAAAAGCCAGCAACATGGAAATGCCAACAGGCACAGACCAAAAACAAGTCCCAACAAAAGCATGCTCTCTCAAAGGACCAGAATAGGATGTCCCAGCAAGATGGAAAACTTTTAGATGACAACTGCTCTACCCCCGCCAGACGCCACAGAAAAAACCTCTGCCCACACCAGGGAAGGCCAAGTAGGGATCCCAGAATCCCAGACTCAAAAGGCTGTAAAGAGGCATGCCAACACGCTACTGTAATGATGTCAGAGAAGATCAAGTGGGGAGCTAAGACTTTCATCCCAAGTGGCTAGTGTGAACCTCCCTCTCCCAGCAGTGTCAATGGACTTCCATCTCCACCAGGTAGTAACAAGGAGCGTCCCCACACTTTGGACTTAATGAAGACTGAACAGGGAATCTAGATACCTGTCTCCACCCCATACTAGTAACAAGGCAGCACTTTTCCTTCTCTTGCCAGAGTGGTATCCAAGAAAGCCAGGTAAGCCAGTCTAAAAAAGATAAAGAGCCACACAACAAAATATGAAAATGTACAGGTTTCAAAAGAAAAACCAAAAGAACAGGAAGATCCCAAACCAAATGACAAAAACACCATTGACAGACACCAACACTGAGAGAGCAAACATGTCAGAATTACCTGGCAAACATATTAACAGTCTCCATCAAAACGTTTCAACAGCTTGAAACAAATGGAAAAAATAAAACAGTCTCAGCAAAGAAATGAAAGTCTCAGTTAAGACACAGAACTATAAAGAAACAAATGGGAACTTAAAACTAAAAAATACAATAATCAAAATAAAGAGCTCAGTGGATGGTCTTGAGAGAGCAAAATGGAAGAGACAGAAGAATCAACAAACTAGACGGCACAACAATAGAAACTATCAAATCTGAAAAACACAAAATACACTGAAGAAAAGAAAACAATGAACAGAGACTCAGAAGCCTTTGGGAATGTTAAAAAAAAGATCTAATTTTCATGTTATCAGAGGATCGCAATGGGAAGAAAAGGAGTATAGAGTTGAAAAAAGACATGAGGAAACACTGGCTGAAAACTTCCCAAATTTGTTACATAAACCTACACATTCAGAAGCTGAATAAACCCCGAAGAAGAAAAAAACCCAATGAAACCCACACCAAGACACATCATAATTAAACTTCTGAAAACAAAAGACAAAAAATATTGAAAGCAGCCTGGGAAAAACATCTTACCTACAGGAGAAAAACAGCAGACTTCTCATCAGAAACCACGGAGATCAGAAGAAGTGGCACAGTATATTTCAGCTGATCAAAGAAAACTACAGTACCATGCTTATCCCCAGTTTCACCTTCCTTGGCTTCAGTTACCCACAGTCAATCAGTCCAAAAATACTAAATGGAAAATTTCAGAAATAAAGTTTTAAATTGTGTACCATTCTAAGTAGCCTGATGATATCTCACACCATCTCATCCAGGACAATGAATCATCCCTTTGTCCAGAGTATCCACACTGTATATGCTACTCACCCATTAATCATCAACACCATCTGCTCCTAACATTCAACTATCGACATCATCATGCCTCAACAATCCAGGATCAGCCAAAGCAGATGATTCTGACCACACATCAGAAGATGAACAGTAACAATGCAACATCACAATGCCTACATCATTTACCTGACTACATCTCAAGTAGGCATTATCTCACATCATCATCGTAAGAACACAGAACAAAAAGATATTCTGAGAGAAAGACCACAGTCAGGTAACTTTTATTGTAGTATATTGTTGTAATTTTTCTACTTTGTTAATAATCTAATCACTTACTGTGCCTAATTTATAAATTAAACTTTATCGTAGATATCTATGTATTGGAAAAACAAGGTATGGAGGGATCAGTACTATCCACAGTTTCAGGCATCTATGCAAGGGGTTGAAATATATATCCTTGCAGATAAGAGGGACTACTGTATTACCTCAGACTCTTACGTACATTACATTTTTTAAAAATTGTTCTGTGTTGAAGGAGAAATCGAGATATTATCAGATAAGGAAAACCAAAGAGAATTTGTTGCCAGCAGGGTCACCCTAAAAGAATGGCTAAAGAAAGTCCCTTAATAAAAAGAACCTTGATAAATCAGAAATGAAAAAAGATCATGGCTAGCAAAAATATAGACAAACTCCATAGCTTTCCTTCTCAAGTTTTCTGCAGAAAAATTTTAATACTATAAAATGTACATAGTGAGAATATTTACAAATTATATTGTAAACAGGAAGATAAAGGAACATAAAGGGAAATAAGGTTTCCACACTTTACTCAAACTGGCAAAATGACAATACCAGTAGATCACAATAAATTTTACATAAATAATGTAATACCTAGAGTACCCACAAAAAAAGCTAAAATCCTATAAGGTAAGTACTATTATCATCCCCATTATATTGATGAGGAAATTAAGCCTCAGAGAAGCATAAGGATATAGACACTAGTAAGTACAGGTTGAGTATCCCTTATCTGAAATACTTGGGACTAGAAGTGTTTCAGATCTGAAATTATTTTGGATTTTGGAATATCTGCATATACATGAGTTAACTTGAGGATGGGACCCAAGTCTAAACGTGAGATTTATTTATGTTTCTATACACATTTTACACATATCTAAAAGGTAATTTGATACTTTTTAAAAATAATTTTGTTCATGAAACGAAGTTTGTGTGCTTTCACACTTAATTGAGGTCAAGTTTGAAATTTTCCACTTGTGACATCATATTGGCACTCAAAAAGTTTCAGATTTTTTGAGCATTCTGGATTTCAGATTTTTGGATTAGGAATGCACAACATGTAAAGATGAAACTCAATCCCAAAGTCAAATGGCTCCAAATCCTGATTTTTTTTTTTTTTAAACCACATTAAAAAGAGGTTCTGGGGATTTAAGGCTCAGAGTTACAGAAGGATACGGATACTACAAAACAGTGAATATGGGACTCAATCGCAAATTCTGATTTCTTTTTCCACCACAATAGAAAAGGGATCTTGGTATTTAAAACTTCAAAACGATGGGCAAAATGGTTTTTCACTAACCTCTGTTAAATTAAACTTATGAGAGGCCATCAGTTTGGACTGAGCTTCTGTACTAGGCCCAACAGACCAAACCAAAACAAAGCTACCCATGCTGAATGAAGTTTCACACCACCAAGCCATTTATCTGACCTAGAAATCAAGAGAATGAGAGATAATAGCTGAATCCCCAAACAGGCCAGTTTTAGCTGGCATTATAAGGAAGTCCCATCTGCTTTAACATTTCCAAGGAAAATAACTTTAAAAAGATCAATCCCCCTGGGCTCAGTGACTCACACCTGTCATCCCAGTACTTTGGGAAACCAAGGTGGGAAAAATCACTTGAGGCCAGTAGTTCAACACCAGCCTGGGTAACACAGTGAAACTGTCTCTTAAAAAAAAAAAAAAAAGAAAGAAAGAAAGAAAGAAAAAGGAAAAAATTAATAATAAAAAAAAAGACCAATCCATTTTTTGTTTTGTTTCTGTTTTCAGCCCTTTTCTGCCTTTAAAGCCAAACTTCTGTGCTCAGTTCATCAAAATAGTCACTCTATTTTACAGAATGAGATGTTGCCAGATTCTAGTATCAAAAAGCCAATTAGATCTTTCGACTAAATTTGTTTTAATTTTGTTTTCTGATACCTCCAACTGAAACTTAGCACTTCCTCTATAAAGCAATCTAGCAATACCTGTGGACTATCACCAACAGACATCAGACATTTTCATGTAATAGCTATTGCAGATAAGTCAGAATAGCATTTACACTATTAAAGTTAAAAAGAATTTAAAAAGAGAAGTTATTAAAGTTAAAAAAGAAAGTTACTTGAATTTAAACATATTGGTTCCCCTTATTATCCTATTCTTTTTATTTTATACATTTAAAAATAGTATTCTGGCTGGGAGTAGTGGCTCATGCCTGTAATCCCACCACTTTGAGAGGCTGAGGCAGGCAGATGGCTTGAGCTCAGAGGTTTGAGACCAGCCTGGGTAACATGGAAAGATCCCATCTCTACTAAAAACACAAAAAAAATAGCCAGCTGTGGTGGTGCAGGCCAATGGTTCCAGCTACTCAGGAGGCTAAGGTGGGACATTTGCTTGAGCCAGGGTTGGGGGTTGTAGGGAAGGGTGCAGTGAGTCGAAATCTTGCCACTACACTCCAGCCTGGGTAACAGGGCAACACTTCACCCTGGCTAGAGTGTAGTCCAGTCTATCACCCTGGCTGGAGTGTAGTGGGGCAATCTTGGCCCACTGCAACCTTCGCCTCCAAGGTTCAAGCTATTTCTGACTCAGCTTCCTGAGTAGCTGGGATTACAGGGGTACCCCATCAGGCCCAGCTAATTTTTTATTTTTTTTTCAGTAGAAATAGGGTTTTGCCACGTAGGCTACGGTGGTCTAAAACTCCTGACCTCAAGTGATCTAGCCATCTCGGCCTCCCAAAGTGCTGGAATTACAGGCGTGAGCCACCATGTATGGCCAGAAAAAAGTATTTGGAGAATCCCATAGGCTTTACCAAACTACCAAGAGCCCTTTACACAGAAAAGTTAAGAATCCCCACATTAAGAACAGTTTCCAAATTCTGTTTATTAAAAAGTCTTAATGAACCACTGCTTATATTTGTCACTGGAACGAGAATGGTTCTGCTAGAAGACACGAAAAGAAAAATGCCTACAAAACTAAACCGTATTAGAAGCAAAACACTTTTTCAAGTTCTCAAAAATCAATACCACAAGAGCCAGACACTTAGATCCATAAAAATCTATCCACAATCATCAAAGGATCCCCAATTTATACCGTGAGTTCATTCCTTGGTAACTCCTAAAAAGGATATAATCCAAACCTCTAAACTCAAGACCAAGAGCAGTTATCCACCTTTCCCAACCTTCCACCTCTTACCTACCCTACCCTCTTCCTCTTAAACATTATAATATATAAGTCTAAAGATGAAGAGTTTCTTTCTTGAGGCAATTAGCAACATTCAAATGTATATACTTTCACATTCTTGTTGCAAGAACACAGAATTCCTTTTCTCTCTTCCATCCCACCTCTCTCAAAATCAAAGTTGAAGCCTTTAGATAACCAGTGACCCCATCATTTTTTCAAATTCCATGATGAAAATGAGATTCCTGTCATACATAAGGCCACCAAGAGTGGCAGCACGTTTTTAAAATAAATAATCCTACCCCTCCCCCCAAAAATTCAATCCTTGATGAAAATCTTCTCAGTCCAAAAGTTATCCATTTTCTATAGCAGTAAATTTCACGGGCAAAAAAAGTCAACAGCATAGCACAGAGCACAGGTCTAGTATGATACTCCAGGTTTTCTTTCAGTCATTAAACCTACCTCAAACTACATTATGTGGACATTTGTTTTGTATACCTAAAAACGTGTTAAGAATTTGGTGCTGAGAAAAGTTAAAGCCATCATTTCTTTACATAGGAAACTTAAGAAAAAATTAATCATCAGCTCCTGTAACTACCAAGACAAAATCAGATACTGTGCTTTGGAGAAATCTTCAGAAACCATGTATATTAATTTTAAAAGCAAATCACAACACTCACATTCACATACAACAGTTTTATCCACAAATTCAAATATGAATTTCTTACTATAATAAGAATGTACTCAAGTTTTATTTGTTGTTTGAAAAGACGAGGGCCAAAAAAAATAAAAATAAAAATAAATTCCTATCCTGAAGAACACACTTTGTGTCTCGTCAACCAAGTCATACCTTTAACACCAAATGAACAGCTAAAAATTTTCATTTGACTATATATTTAAGTCAATTCAGAGTATATTCTGTTCTTAACTATAAAATACCTCAGAAAATGTTATGAAAAAATATAAAGAATATGCATACCCACCACCCAACTTAGGAAATAAAACATTTGTAATATGATTGAAGACTTTTGCATGCCTCCTCAATAATAGTCCTCTCTCTTCTCCAACACCAAGAGGTAATCAATATCCTGAATTTGGTATCCGTCATTCTCATCCATCTATACATCATTAATAATCATATAACAGTCTTCCTAAACTACGTTTTGAACAGGACATCGCTGCAAATCTTCAGCTCCATACTAAGTTTTTATCAGTAGCCATCATTTGCATTTTTAATAGAAATACAAATACATCAAGTGTGGTTTTGGGTTAAACCTCACTTACTCTTCCCTCTCTTCCTACCCCAGTGCTGTTCCCAGATTCAAACTGTTAACATAGTCACATGACCAAAAACTTCATACACAAAGAGTATCTATTTATCATGCTTTTCAGCTCCCCTCTAATAAGTGTTGTCACTTTTACTCCAACTTAACATTAATAGTTCTGTAGTGGGAAGAGGATCATATTTAGAACTAGGAAAACCAACTTAAATCCCAGCTTCACTTTTTACTTGCTGCAGGACCTCAGGCAAATCCCTTCTTCCCAAGCCTACATTTCCTCATCTGTAGAATGGAAATAGTGACCATGACGATTCTGTGTTCCCTTCCAATCATAAAGGGTTGTAACTGGTAGAAAATGAAATAATTAGTCATAATTACTTCAATATATTTTTCATAGACACCTGTTCCTAATTAAAAAACAAAAGTTGAAAGCCTTTATATAATTCAGTTACTGCACTGGATGGGAAAAGGAAGACCAACCAAGCAACCACCTTATCAAAAATACAAACCAAAGTTCACCTATACAAGTTCTATACAAGCTATAGAACACAACATTATAGTTTTTCATTTCATAATTCTATTGGAATTAATGCAAACTCAAGGTTAATATTAAGAAAAGAGAAGATGCCCAGTTTCATTATCTAGATACCAGCTACTTATTTGGGGGACATGATTAATGTATGGTGTCTTTTTCAATGTTAATCACTTAACTTGTCTCATATACATATTTCACAACTGCAAGTTTAATTCTCAAAAAATTAAAAATATGACAAGGCTGAAATCTATTACACATAATTCATTTTGACATTACTCTAAGTAAATAGCTATTGATCGGAGTAAAAATCAAGGAAAATCATTAATTACCAGATCCATTTTAAGTATAAAGTATAGAATATTACAAGAGGTTCTGCTTTTAAAAGAAAAGGAATGTGGGGTATTTTATGACTGGCCAGTAAGACAGCTGGAACAAAGCTGTTTGAGTAACAGCTGTGCACAATGCACTGTTCATCTAAAACCACAAACTAAAGTAACCCATGTCAGACAACTTCATTGGATAATCAGCTCAGCCAATAGCTTCTTTCTGAAACTTTCACTTCAAAGAAATATACACTAAGTACATACTTTGCAATGATTTGAGGAAGGAGAACAAATACACACACACACACACACACACACACACACACACACACACACACAACTGTCTGTCTCTAAATATAAAATTAAAAACTAAAAATTACAAACTAATAGTGAAACAGAAGACAAACTTTTCCATGCTATTTTCACACCTCTCAGACTTCATAATAGTAAGGAAATAACCCAAAGACTCAAAACTTAAATTTGAATTACTAATAAGCAACCTCACCATTCCTACTCCATTCTTAACTTTCAAATGAATGAAGGTGCTTTGTTATAAAACAACTTGCAGTGGCTATCAGAAATTTCTGACATTAAGTCACTTGATAATTTTAAAGTTATTCCCCGTAGGCCAGGCATGGTGGCTCATGCCTGTAATCCCAGCACTTTGGGAGGCCAAGGAGGGCTGGTGTGCAGATCGCTTGAGCTCAGCCCAAGTTTGAGAACAGCATAGGCAACATGGCAAAACCCCATGTCTACCAAAAAAATACAAAAATTAATGGGGCATGATTGCGCATGCCTGTAGTCCCAGCTACTTCTGGGGCTGAGGTGGAAGGATCGCCTCTACCTGGAAGACTGAGGTGGCAGTGAGCCGAGATCGTGCCACTGCACTCCAGCCTGGGTGACAGAGTGAGATCTCGTCTTATAAATAAATAAATAATTTATTTTTTTTTAATAAAGTAGTTCCCTGTTATCCCAGCACTTTGGGAAGCTAAGGTGCCCTGATCACTTGAGTCCAAGAGTTCGAGACCAGCCTGGGCAACACGGTGAAACCCCATCTTTACAAAAAAAATACAAAAATTAGCTGGGCATGGTGGCGTACACCTGTAGTCAGTTACTCGAGAAGCTGAGGTAGGAGAATCGCTTAAGCTAGGAAGGTCAAGGCTCCAGTGAGCCGTGACTGTGCCATTGCACTCCAGCCTGGGAGACAGAGTAAGACCTTATTTCAAAAAACAATAATTTAAAAAATTGTGTTCAGGGCCAGGCGCGGTGGCTCAAGCCTGTAATCCCAGCACTTTGGGAGGCCGAGGTGGGTGGATCACGAGGTCAAGAGATCGAGACCATCCTGGTCAACATGGTGAAACCCCGTCTCTACTAAAAATACAAAAAAATTTTGTGTTCAGTCATTTAAACCAACTTGTTGGAATGGAAATTCCATGCCATTCTCTGAAAATAATTCATGTAGTACTTAATCTACAATCATTAATTTAATTATCTGCAATTCATCGTTATCAGACTTAATTTTTGTTTCACATTTATTTCCATTTTATTCCAAAAACCCACAAACGCCTCTCTAACCTTAAATTCGCTCCTTCCTCAAGTTAAGTAAAATATATATACCTCTGTGTACCTGCACACAAGCATACTTGCATCAGGCAAATTTCTCTACCTTAGTTGACAAATCTTAATTTTAGAGGCAAAAAGGACAAAATTACAAATTTAATAGCCACATATCTTTCCCAGGTGATTTCTGAAACTTAAACATTAAATCTATCACAAATCTTCTTTTGCAGTTTGACTTGACTACCTGCTTACTATTCTCTTCCTTTCAGTTAACAAATTGCTGACTATTGAATTGTCAAGCACATCATCATTAACCAAAAACAGGCATTAGGAGAAAATTCATCAGGAAATAAGACAAAAGTTACAACTTTTAAGAACTTACTCTCAGACTGTTGTACACTTCCCAAGTCAGAATTGCCAGAGAGAAATTTAAAAAGGACTATCTTCTCCAAAGAGGATTATTATTTTGGCTAAAACTGAATGCTATGGATCAAATTCTAAAACTCAAGATTCAAAGTGTATAAGTCACATATGATCTTTTTAATTATATAGAAACTCTGAAATACAAAATGAAAGCCAGCTCGTTTCCTTATTCAGTAACTAGATGCTATGGAACTGTAATAGATACAACACATCTTTCTAAAGGCCTCTTTTTTCCACTATTTCCTGTGTCCTACCCAAGACTTTTTTTTTGGAGACAGAGTCTCACTCTTGTCACCCAGGCTGGAGTGCAGTGGCATGATCTCGTCTCACTACAACCTCCGCTCCCGGGTTCAAGCAATTCTCCTGCCTCAGCCTCTGAATAGCTGGGATTATAGATGCATGCCACTATGCCTGGCTAATTTTTTGTATTTTTAGTAGAGATGGGGTTTCACCATGTCAGCCAGACTGGTCTGGAACTCCTTACCTCAAGTGATCTGCCCTCCTCGGCCTCCTAAAGTGCTGGGATTACAGGCATGAGCCACCACACCTGGCCTCCACTCAAGACTTGATACTAGCAAATACTAACAAATATTTTGTTATGTGCTTCGTTCTGCGTAACAAAGGTATTCCTAGTCTATGGTTCTGAAAATGTAAATATGAATAAAATGTACAAATACAACTAAGAGGCACAGATTCAGACAAAGCATATCAAATAAAGTCCTCTAAATACTTATTTATAGTTTAGTGCTTACAGGGTTTAAAATAACGTCAAGGTGAACCAGACACAGATCATTATTCAAGGTCTGAGCTACAGAAGAACAAAAGAAGATGGGGAAAAAAAATTGTTTTCTAGTCCAAAATCTTCTTTTAAGAATACACATACACTCTTCCACTTGCCTCAGTGCAGAAAGCTAAGTTGTGAAGGATTTAAAAACTTGAAAACTATTCCTTTTAAACATCTCTAATTCTACAAAATTATACCTCTCAGCCAAAAGCCCATATTCAGCTGAATGTCTTAGGCTCTTAAGATTTACAGGATTTAATAAAATTTCATATTTGCTGAAATTCTGCTACTAACATTCTCCAAGAAATTGAAGCTCCCCAATGTCAACTTGCTCTTCAGCACCAAAACAAAACCAAAATCTCAGTACCCCAAGGCAATTCTGAGAGATGACCAGCTGCTCTTAACATCCCACACCAAGAACAGCTACAAGCAACTCTTAATAAGCAAGAAGAAAAACAAATATACTCTTCAACACAAAGAAAAATCACTTCCCTGGAAGTTGTTTCATTAAATATAACAAGCTTTACAAAAATACCCATTTTGTGGCCTTCAGAAAAGACAAGAGAACATTACCATCGTTTAATAACAGACTGAGAAATCAAGGGCGCTAAATATGTTTTAGAGACAGTAATTATGTGTGACATCCAGAAAATTTCATCAGGGATGGAGAAGACAAATTTGATAAATCTTTCTAGAATAGAGGATCTTATCCTTTTCATTAGCTAACTTGAAACAATGTACTATAAAAGTTACAGAAACTCAATGTGTAAATAATAGGTATTTCAGAAGATAATTGAAAAAATGAATACAAAAATGGAGAAGGCAGTCTTCCCAGACATGAGAATGTTTCATCATTTCCCTGGGAAAGCTAGTGACAGAGAAAAACTTTTAGTCATATCCTGATAAATGTGTCCATTTCCAAGGTAAGAGAATGCTGCGAGCACACACCTAGGAAAGTTATTTCTGCAGATCAGAAATTTGAGGCCAGCCATATAAAGACAGCAAATAAAGCAGGACCTCTATTGCATAAAAATGTTAGGACCCAATAATTTTATACCCAGCCAAATCATCACTTATCATGCAAAATGTTTTAGATATGTTTTCAGTAAAAAAAATACTTGGAAATGTTCTTTAAATCACAATTCAAAATAAAAAGTAGCTGTATAACATAGTAATTATAGTTAATAACAATATATTGTACTCTTGAAAAATGCTGAGTGAATGGATGTTAAAAGTGTTCTCACCACAAAAATGACAACTATGTGACATAATACCTATGTTAGCTATACTTAGCCGTTCCACAATGTATATATACTTCAAAACACCATATTGTACATAATAAATACATACAATTTTATCTGTCAATTTAAAAATAAAAACACCAGGCACAGTGATTCACGCCTATAATCCCAGACCTATAGGAGGCCAGGGTGGGAGGATGGCTAAAGGCCAGGAGTTTAAGACCAGCCTGGGCAACAAAATGAGACCCCCATCTCTAAAATGTAAAAATAAAAAAGTTAGCTGGGCATGGTGGCACACCCTGTAGTCCTAGCTACTCAGAGGGATAAGACAGGAAGAGGGTTACTTGAGCCTAGGAGTTCAAGGCTGCAGTAAGTTATGATCATGCCACTGCACTCCAGCTTGGACAACAGAGCAAGACCCTGTCTATAAACAAATACAAACAATTTTAAAAATAATTAAACCTAGCTGTTCATGAGGATTTTTTGTAAGACTTAAAACCAGGCAGAATGACAGAAATGGCAAATAAAAGCAATAACCCTAATGACAAAGGAATTAATACCAATGGGTATTATAAACTATTATAATTGTAATAAGAAAACAGAATGCAAAACCCTCATTAAGTGTTATAACTAAGTAAAATAAACTCGGCTCAATCTCACACAATTTTGGCTGTTGTAAATAAAGTCAAAAAAATGTATGAAAGGAGTAGAAACAGAGTAAATAAAACTGCTAAATTTCCATCTTCTGTAACTAGAAATAAGACACTAGTATTCTGATTCTCCAATTAAGTATGTTTAAAAATATAAATCACGGCCAAGCGCAGTGGCTGACGCCTGTAATCCCAGCATTTTGGGAGGCTGAGGCGGGTGGATCACGAGGTCAGGAGTGACCAGCCTGGCCAGCATGGTGAAACCCTATCTCTACTAAAAAAAAAAAAAAAAAAAAATTAGCCAGGCATGGTGGTGTGTGCTGTAATCCCAGCAACTCAGGAGGTTGAGGTAGGAGAATCGCTTGAGCCTGAGAGGCAAAGGTTGCAGTGAGCCAAAATCACACCACTGCACTCTAGCCTGGGTGACAGAACAAGACTCCGTCTCAAAAAATAAATAAATAAATAAAAATCTTAAAAATAAAAAATAATAGCCTGGCGCGGTGGCTCACGCCTGTAATCCCAGCACTTTGGGAGGCCGAGGCGGGTGGATCACGAGGTCAAGAGATCAAGACCATCCTGGTCAACATGGTCAAACCCCGTCTCTACTAAAAATACAAAAAATTAGCTGGGCATGGTGGCGTGTGCCTGTAATCCCAGCTGCTCAGGAGGCTGAGGCAGGAGAATTGCCTGAACCCAGGAGGTGGAGGTTGCGGTGAGCCGAGATCGAGCCATTGCACTCCAGCCTGGGTAACAAGAGCGAAACTCCGTCTCAAAAAATAATAATAATAATAATAATAATAATAAATAATATATATATAAATAATTTTATACAGGGTGAGGTAGCTTACACCTGTAATCCCAGTGCTTTGGGAGGCCAACGCAGGAGGATCACTTGAGGCCAGAAGTTCAAGACCAGCCTGGGCAACACAGCAAGACCCTGTCTCTACAAAAAATCAAAAACTGAGGCACAGTGGCTCACATCTGTAGTGCCCGCGCTTTGGCAGGCCAAGGTAGGAGGACCATTTGAGCCCAGGAGTTCCAAGGCTACAGTGACCTGTGATCACAACACTGCACTGAAGCCTGACTTGGACACTAGAGCAAGACCCTGTCTTTAAAATTTTAAAAAGAATATAAATAGTTTTTAAGATACATTCCAGTAGAAAAAATTATATCTACTTTCCAAAAACCATCACAGAACACAGAAAAAATAACAGTTATACAGCAAAAGACACACTTGGTGCAAAGGGAGGAAGTTATTACGCTAAATAAAGATTAAAGTTCCTGGCCAAAGCCTTACCAGACTAACATAAATTTATTAACCTTTCCCTCCCAAGACATCTGGCTACAAAATTAAGAGATTTTTTTTTTTTTTTTGAGACGGAGTGTCGCTCTTGTTACCCAGGCTGGAGTGCAATGGCGCAATCTCGGCTCACCGCAACCTCCGCCTCCTGGGTTCAGGCAATTCTCCTGCCTCAGCCTCCTGAGCAGCTGGGATTACAGGCACACGCCACCATGCCCAGCTGATTTTTTGTATTTTTAGTAGAGACAGGGTTTCACCATGTTGACCAGGATGGTCTCGATCTCTTGACCTCGTGATCCACCCACCTCAGCCTCCCAAAGTGCTGGGATTACAGGCGTGAGCCACCGCGCCCGGCCAAGAGATATTTTTTAAACAGAGAGAAAGCTGGTCTCCTTTACGCTCTGCTTGGTTCCTTTAGTCTTAATTTCATTCAATGCCTAGCTAAGCTAATTATAAAGACAAGATCTCGTTGGCATAACTAAGTAAAACAAACTCTGCTCATTATTATTACCTAGAGTAACATCAAAGATGTTAACTTTAATCGCGTGGGCAAGTTGGTGTCAGGTTTCCCCCGTAAAGTTATTTTCCCCTGTAAAATTCACAATAACTTATGAGAACATACTTTGAGACTATGATAACATCCAGCTACTCTCAAACTTTCACCCACTAGCTTTATTTGTTTATTTATTTATTTGATGGAGTCTCACTCTGTCGCCAGGTTGGGGTGCAGTAGCACAATCTCAACTCACTGCAACCTCCACCTCCCTGGTTCAAGCAATTCTCCTGCCTCGGCCTCCAGAATTGCTGGAATTACAGGCGTCTGTCACCACACCCAGCTAATTTTTGCATTTTTAGTAGACAGGGCTTCACCATGTTGATCAGGATGATCTCCAACTCCTGACCTTGTGATCCACCTGCCTCGGCCTACCAAAGTGCTGGGATTACTGGCGTGAGCCACTAGTTTTAATATCCATTTTTACCCACTAGTTTTAAGATCCATTTATGGTTCTTACTTAAATCAATTGTTATAATTGCCAAAAGGCAATTTACTTATTCCACTTTTTCCTTTATGTTCATTCACTAGTCCGAATTCTACATTAAGAGCTTCTAGATCATTCATTTATCAGAGATCCTTACTTTATGGGAAATAAACAAGTACTGTCTTATTTACTTCAATGATCAAACTGCCCTATAGACAGTTAGTGGGAGTTTCACCAGACTGGCTCCTATGTCTCTTTGACATATCCCATCATTTTACTTTTTTGAGCCCTCCCTTATCTTATGAGACTACAAGAAGCTCCAAGCATATTTTGTATTTTTTTCCTTCCCCTACGCTGGAATCTGTCATTTCTCTAGGTTCCTTCCAGTAGAGAATAGTATTAATGGTAGTTAGAAACCAAGATCTAGGGCTAGGTGATATCATTGCCTAGCCCTAGGTGATATCAGTGATAAAGAGGTATCACTGCTTCTTGGCCATCTTAGCAGACAGAAGTGGAAAAAGGCATACAGATATAGGCATGTGTACCCATAATAAGATCTATTTCTATATCTATATACTTCCAAAACCATGAATTTATACCACTATCTTCAATTCCAATCAAACATCAGAGTTCATTTTAACCTTTACCCTTTTTACGTTTGTAACTCCAACAGTCAAAACTCCAACAGTCCTTCTCCAACAGTCAAAACTGGCTCCCATTTTCCACAACATATTTACTTATTTCCTTATAATACTACAGACAATTGCTTCAAAATTGCAAACCCATGCCTCTATGACAAAAACAAAAACCAAAAATTCTAGTTAACTCTACTAACTAGAGTTCAATGGTTATTTCAATCTTTTTGTCTTCATCCTGAGGACAGAGTTCAAATACTAAGATCAAAAGTTACCTAAATTAGTTGTTTTTCACTTCTTCAGTGTAGTTGTTACTCATTTGAAATAGATTTAGTTCATTTGTTTGTTTGTACTCCACCTTAAGGTGTTTTTTTCAACACTTGATTTTGTTGGTGTGTTTATTGCTTATATACTCAGTATGTGAAACATTAACATGGTTCCAAAAGTCAGAAAGGTATCCTCAGAAGAGTCCCTGCCCCCATTCCCTCTATCCTTTCCACTGCATAACTACCCATTCTCTAGGAAATCAAACAACCTCTAATTAATCTTTCTTGTGTTTTGTTTTTGCCCCGTGAACAAATATAGATGTATTTTCTTATTTCTCCTTCTTTCTTTTTTTTGAGACTGAGTTTCACTCTTGTTACCCAAGCTGGAGTGCAATGGCGCGATCTCGGCTCACCGCAACCTCCGCCTCCTGGGTTCAGAAAATTCTCCTGCCTCAGCCTCCTGAGTAGCTGGGATTACAGGCACGCGCCACCATGCCCAGCTAATTTTTTGTATTTTTAGTAGAGACGGGTTTCACCATGTTGACCAGGATGTTCTCGATCTCTTGACCTCGTGATCCGCCCACCTCGGCCTCCCAAAGTGCTGGGATTACAGGCTTGAGCCACCGCGCCCGGCCTCTCCTTCTTTCTTAAACAAAAGGTAGTATACTACACACAAAGTAGTAAATACTTTAACACTTTACTTTTTTTCACTGATTCTGTAGGTTTGGTTTGTGTGACCCCTCCAAATCTCATACTGAAATCTGATCCCCAAAGTTGGAGGTGGGGCTTAATGGAAAGTGTTTGGGTCATGGGAGTGAATCCCTCATGAATAGATTAATGCCCTCCCTGGGATTGGGGTATAAATGAACTCTTATTTATTAGTTCCACTACAGCTGGTTGTTAAAAAGAGCCTGGTGCCTCCCTACTGGCTTGCTTCCTCTCACCATGTGATCTCTGCACACGCCCCTCCCCTTCCCCTTCTGTCATGAATGGAAGCTTCCTTACACCCTCACCAGAAGTAGATGCTAATACCCTGCTTCTTGTACAGCCTGTAAAACTCTGAACCAACAAAACATCTTTTCTTTATAAATTACCCAGCCTCAGGTATTCCTTTAGGTTGTCCAATCTTTTGATTTTCCTGAGCCACACTGGAAGAACTGTCTTGGGTCACACATAAAATACACTAAAATAACAATAGCTGATGAGCTTAAAAAAACTGCAAAAAAACCTAATAATATTTTAAGAAACTTTTGTCTTGCACATTCAAAGCTGTCCTGGGCCGCATGCCATTCGCAGGCTGCGGGTTGAACAAGCTTGTTAGCTTGTTTGAAAGCAAGACAAACAAACCAAGACATCTGAACAACATATCCAAGAAAGCACTCCATATAGGTTAATCATGCCCTTGCTCACACTTTTTCACAGGTGCATAATGCTCCACTGGATTTTCCTATCGTGTAGGTTGCTTGTAATTTTTGTAATTAAGAAATGCTGCAACCTTGTGCATGTGTATTTTCATACTGTTGGAAGTGTATCTTCAGAGTAAATGCTGAGAATTGGGATTGCTGAGTCAAAAAGGCATGTATGTACTCAAATAAATACAACTTACATCTCTTAATAACACAACATTTCTGTTATTTCTGCTCCCCCCCCAAAAAAAATGCATAACCTGAATCTCATCAGCCAAACCAAATTGAGGGGACTCTACAAGTAACTAATTTGTACTCTTTAGAAATGTCAATGTCATAAAACACAGAGACTAAAGAACTGTTCCAAAAGTAAGACATGGAAATAATGAATTAGATAATCTGAGATTTTCTTCTACTATAAAGGACATCACTGGGACAACTGGCAAATTTCAAACAAATTCTACTCATCAGATACTAGTATAATAACAAATCAATGTTAATTTCTTAGTTTGGTTTATATATTTTATTCATGAAAGCAAATACAGCTGGGTGCGGTGGCTCACGCCTGTAATCCCAACATTCTGGGAGTCCAAGGTGGGTGGATCACATGAGGTCAGGAGGTTGAGACCAGCCTGGCCAACATGGTGAAACCCCATCTCTACTAAAAATACAAAATTACTAGCAGGGCATAGTGGTGGTTCCCTGTAATCCCAGCTAGTGAGAAGGCTGAGGCAGGAGAATCACTTGAACCCAGGAGGCAGAGGCTGCAGTGAGCCGAGATTGTGCCACTGCAGTCCAGCCTGAGCAACAAAAGTGAAACTCTGTCGGAAGGGGAAGGGGAAGAAGGGGAAGGGGAAGGGGGGAAGGGGAAGGAGAAGAGGGGAAGGAGAAG
>NW_022436987.1:9568103-9570664 GCF_009761245.1 Sapajus apella
AGGAGGGAAGGAAGGAGGGAGGGAAGGAAAGAGGGAGGGAAGGGGGGAAGGGGAAGGAGAAGAGGGGAAGGAGAAGGGGGGAAGGGGAAGGGGGGAAGGGGGAAGGGGAAGGGGAAGGGCAAGAAAAGGAAAAGGAAAGGAAAGGAAAAGAAAAGGAAAGGAAAGGGAAAGAAAGAAATGTTGTTCCCTGAGTGTATAGAAATTTTATCTAGGATTGCCTGAAGGACCATTTCAACTGTTCCCCAAACAAGGAAAAAAAAAAAAAAAAATATATATATATACACATATACATATATGTAAATTAGCCACCCATGGTGGTGGGCCTCTGTAATCCCAGCTACCTGGGAGGCTGAGGCAGGAGAATGTCTTGAATCCAAGAAGTAGAGGCTGCTGTGAGCCGAGATCGTGCCAGTGCACTCCAGTCTGGGCAAAAGAGAAAGACTCAGTATCAAACAAAAAAAGAAGAAAGCAAATGCCTTGGTTTTTCAGAAATACACAAAGAGGTATTTAAGGATAAGGGTGGCATGTCTTCAACTTACACTCAAATGAGTTAAAAAAAAAAAAAAAAACTACGTATTACAGAGAATAAAGCAAATATGGTAAAATGTTACCATTTGGGAAATCTGGTTAAAGTCAAAAGTAAAAGCAACATCAGACATCAGATATCTTTTTGACACTTATATTCTTATTCCTTTTTTTTTTTTTTTTTTTTGAGAGAGTTTTGCTTTTGTTGCCCAGGCTGGAGTGCAATGGCACAATCTCAGCCCATCACAACCTCCACTTCCTGGGTTCAAGTAATTCTCCTGTCTCAGCCTCCCAAGTAGCTGGGATCACAGGCATGGGCCACCATGCCTGGGTAATTTTTGTATTTTTAATAGAGACGGGGTTTCTCCGTGTTAGTCAGGCTGGTCTCCAACTCCTGACCTCAGGTGATCTGCCTACCTTGGCCTCCCAAAGTGCTGGGATTACAGGCGTGAGTCACCGCGACCGGCCTTATATTCTTATTTCTACTGCTAAACTTTACTTACATGGATAAAAAGGTTTCTCTTAGGGAAAAAAAAAAAAAATCAACATATAAGGTGACAGTAAGTTAGATGGTTATATTAGTAAACACCAACAATAAATTAACTATAATATTTTTAATTAAACTATAAAGCTGTTTAGGGCTATGCAACAAATAATCACATGGCCTTTATAAAACACTAAAAATAAAATAAAATTTATAAGACATCAAGGAACTCAGTCCAATTATTCTGAAGTACAATTTAAGACAATTTATATTTCTTTGTATCTTTGATGTGTATTTCTCTTTGCAAACAGAAATAAATCTAAGGTCTACCAAGCACAATAGTTCAATTTGCAATCTCAAACAGACTCAGTAGTTCTGCCCAAAGTAATTCAAGATCAGGGCCTTTCAAGAAAACTCATGACTATTAAATCCATACTGTCTACATGCAGAGTGAAAATCCTTTACTCATTATCACTTTTCACTAAGGAAGACACAGTGGAATTAATATCCTAAAGACTATTTTCGCCAACCAAAAAAAAAGCAGAAGTGTTCAAGTGACATCATGTATATATATACATACATATTTTTTTTTTTGGAGTCTTGCTCTGTCCTCCAGGCTGAAATGCAGTGGCATGATCTCCGCTCACTACAACCTCGGACTCCCAGGTTCAAGCAACTCCCCTGCCTCAGCTCTTAGTAGCTGGGATTACAGGTGCCCGCCACCACACCCGGCTAATTTTTATATTTTTAGCAGAGACGGGGTTTCACCATGTAAGGCTGTTCTCGAACTCCTGACTTAAAGTGATACGTCCGCCTCGGCCTCCCAAAGTGCTGGGACTACAGGTGTCAGGCACCGTGCCCAGCTAAAATATTTTTTTGTAATAGCTTGAAAAAGTCTCTTCCCACTCTCCTCCCCCAATTTAAAGCTATCAATTTATTTTCCTAACTGAATGGAACAGACTATGTTCATTCAAAGCTTAGGAAAGACCATGATATTTCAGCAATGCAGATGAATTAAAATACCATCCCAGTAAGCAGTAGCCTGTCATCTACCAAGGGAAAGCAGTATTCTTGACCTACTCAACCCAAGTGCCCCCACTTGGCCAGGTGCAATGGCTCACACCTGCAGTGGCTGAGCACTTTGGGAGGGCAGGCTGGTGGATCACCTGAATGAAGTCAGGAGTTCATGAGCAGCCTGGCCAAATACAAAAAATACAAAATTAGCCAGGCATGGTGGTGTATGCCTGTCTGTAATCCCATCTACTTGGGAGGATGAGGCTGGAGAATTGCTTGAACCCAGGATGTGGAGGTTGCAGTTAGCCGAGATCACACCACTGCACTCCAGCCCAGACAACAGCTAAACTCCACCTCAAAAAAAAAAAAAAAAGTGTCCCACTCAACTCCTACAACTTCCTTATCCCAAAACAGGGGCACTTATGTGTGGAGAGAGGGAGAGAGGGAGAGGGGGAGAGGGGTAGAGAGGGAGAGAGGGAGAGAGGGAGAGGGGGAGAGAGGGAGAGAGGGAGAGGGGGAGAGAGGGAGAGAGGGAGAG
>NW_022436987.1:9570764-9572502 GCF_009761245.1 Sapajus apella
GGGGGAGGGGGAGGGGAGAGAGAAAGAGAGAGAACACACGAAAAAAACACTTAAGATTTAAGTTAAGACACCACAGGTTAAAATTTCCTTCTTCTCCAAAGGCAATCATCCTCTGTAAGAAAATGTTCTTCCAGGCCAGATGCGGTGGCTCATGCCTGGAATCCCAGCATTATGGGAAGCAAAGGCAGGCGGATCACCTGAGACTGGGAGTTGTAGACCAGTCTGACCAACATGGAGAAACCCCATCTCTACTAAAAACACAAAATTAGCCTGGCATGGTGGCACATCCCAGCTACTCAGGAGGCTGAGGCAGAAGAATCATCTGAACCCCGGAGGCAGAGGTTGCAGTGAGCAAAGATCATGCCATTGCACTCCAGCCTGCAATAAAATAAAGAAAATGTTCTTCCCGAGTGTATAGAAATTTTATCTAGGAATTGCCTGCAGGACCATTTCAACTGTTCCCCAAACAAGGAAACCTTTAGCATGGTACCACTTTGGGTACCATGCACGCCACTGCACTCCAGCCCAGACAACAGCTAAACTCCACCTCAAAAAAAAAAAGTGTCCTATTTTTCTTTTCTCTTTTTTTTTTTTTTTGAGACGGAGTTTCACTCTTGTTACCCAGGCTGGAGTGCAATGGCGCGATCTCGGCTCACCGCAACCTCCGCCTCCTGGGTTCAGGCAATTCTCCTGCCTCAACCTCCTCAGTGGCTGGGATTACAGGCACGCGCCACCATGCCCAGCTAATTTTTTGTATTTTTCGTAGAGACAGGGTTTCACCATGTTGACCAGGATGGTCTTGATCTCTTGACCTCGTGACCCACCCGCCTTGGCCTCCCAAAGTGCTGGGATTACAGGCTTGAGCCACCGTGCCCGGCAGGTGGTGTCTTATTTTTCAATGCTAACAATTCATTTGTAAATGAATGTAAAACAAGAGTTTGCACACTAAAAATGTCTAAAGTTTCAAAATCATAGATAAAAGTTAACAGTGTAGTTTCTAATGGCAGGAAAAACCTTTAAGATGTAGCAATGGAACTGCAATTTGGGAATTTAAACTCACAACCTTCACATGTGGATCAATTAACTATTAACACAAATCTTTTGAAATCTCTTTAAGATCTCTGCCCCAGGGAAAAGCAATGAAAAAGCACTCAGCAAAAGACAACTTTTAAAAAGCAATGCTGGGTCCAGATTAACAGGTCATAAGACTGACTAAAATTCAAGATGTAAGAAATCAGCTAACCCCTACCTACCTCAAAATCTGGCAAACTATTGAATAAAAAGATGCTAAAAAACCTGAAACTGGAATACTTCTCCCTGTAAATTTGTAAAACATGTATGGTCTTTTCTCAGGGTTACCAGATAAAGCACTAACCACAAAATTAAATGCTTACCTCATTATTTCTTAAAATCAACTCCAAACTGACAAAAAGAAATTTCTCCAACTCAAAATGGCATCCACATTCATCATCTGAATATCACACAGAGAAGTAGGGGAGTATCGAGCGGGAGCAGGAAAGAGAGGGCAGTGAAGACTTAAATAGACCAGATTATGTGTCAAAGAAAAATGAATAAATTACAAATTTTGTTTTGGAGGAATGCCAAAATACAGAACTAATAAGAGCAAATAAAACCAAGTAACAATTCTTTTTTTTTTTTTTTTTTTTTTTTTTTTTAGGGGGGTTTTTTTTTTTTTTCCAAGGGGAGAGTGGTAGCGGGAGCTCGGCGCCCCGCATAC
>NW_022436987.1:9572602-9585001 GCF_009761245.1 Sapajus apella
ATCCACCCGCCTCGGCCTCCCAAAGTGCTGGGATTACAGGCGTGGCCCCCACCACCCGACAATTTTTTTTTTTTTTTTTTTTGAGCTGGAGTCTCACTTTGTATCCCTGGCTGGAGGGCAGAGGCAAAATCTTGGCTCACTGCAACCCCCACCTCCCAGGTTCAAGTTATTCTCCTGAATTAGCCTCCTGAAGAACTGAGATTAGCTGGGTGTGTTGGTGCATGCCTGTAATTTTTGCATTTTTGGTAGAGGTGGGGTTTCACCCTGTTGGCCAGGCTGATCTCAGACTCCTGAAATCAAGTGATCCACCCGCCTCGGCCTCCCAAAATGCTGGGATTACAGGCTTGAGCCACCATGCCCAGCAAACAATTCTTACTTACTCTGTAGAAGGCACTGTGCTGAATGATTTACCTGCATTATTTTATTTACTCCAAAAAACCTAAGGGTACTATTATTTAATATTATTCTCCCTTCTCAAATGGTGAAACTTGGGTTTAGAGAACCTAAGAAACTTGACTAAAGACACACGCTAGTTAAATGAGAAAAAAAAAAAATCCTAGAATTTCAAAGGTGCAGAAATTGGTTCAACCAAACCCAATCTTTCATGAAGAAACAGAAGCTCAGTTGCGATAAAGGCAGATTAACAGACTACTAAAGTCACCTGGGTAGAGAGACTGAGACCGCCGCCCCTACATCCCCAGCAGTCTCTCCTAATCACTCTGTACTATCTTGAAGTTATTTCCTACCTAGAGTTTACTCATTATTCAGGTGTTCTGCTTACCAAGAGAACTTTTAAAGTTTTTCAAAAAACTATAAGCAACAGAAAGGAGGAGGTCATGTACATATATATACTCATTAAACATAATACTTTACATTTTATCATGGCTACTTTATGATTTGTTGTATTTTAAAAAGAAAAATATATCTCAATTACCTTAATTTCCTAATTTTCCAACTCTTTATATGAATAGAAGGTAACAACTAAATCTGAGTCAAAGAAAGGGTAAAAGGCATTGTTTTTAAATTCTCCATTCCCAATTTTACATTTATTTTCTGCTCAAGATTACATAGTAGACAAATATATACCAAAAATTGTAGAAAGAGCCTAGTATTTCAGGAGTCTTAAAAAAATAATTAAGACCAATTTGTGCATTCTAATCTCCTACAAAGAGAACTGACTTCTGCTTATTAAAATGGTTAGTCTGGGCCGGGCGCGGTGGCTCACGCTTGTAATCCCAGCACTTTGGGAGGCCGAGGCGGGTGGATCACAAGGTCAAGAGATCAAGACCATCCTGGTCAACATGGTGAAACCCCGTCTCTACTAAAACTACAAAAATTAGCTGGGCATGGTGGCGCACGCCTGTAGTCCCAGCTACTCGGGAGGCTGAGGCAGGAGAATTGCTTGAACCCAGGAGGCGGAGGTTGCGGTGAGCCAAGATCGCGCCATTGCACTCCAGCCTGGGTAACAAAAGCGAAGCTCCGTCTCAAAAAAATAAATAAATAAATAAAATAAAATAAAATGGTTAGTCTGCTGTGTTCTCTCCCTCCAGTTACTACTGCTGAACAATCATAGTGAAATGAATTTTAACACCCCAGGAGTCGGTCAATGAATAGTTACCCTATTAAGTGTAAATATAAACAGTCACTTTAGCTCCATAATCTAAAATTAATATAATAACGTATGCAGCTTTACTATATACTATACTAGACATTGTTCTAAAGCCCTTGGCATGTTTATTCATTAATTGCACAGCGTATACAGTCCACCATATTTCCCCATTTTACAGATGGGGATAACTGAGGTACAGAGAGGTTAAGTAACCTGCCTAAAATTACACATACAGCAAGTGGTAGAGCTCAGACTGCATCCAGGTGGTCGGGTTCCTGTCTCTCCAAAAAGTCTGCTTTTTGCAGAGCCCAAATGATAGGTCCCAAATCAACTATCGGTCCCACTCCCCCCCCCATATGACTCCCAAATATGACATTTCCATTCTCCCTACTACCAAGCCTACAATGTGCTTTTAACAATTTTTTCTTTTTTTTTTTTTGAGATGGGAGTTTCGCTCTTGTTACCCAGGCTGGAGTGCAATGGCGCGATCTCGGCTCACCGCAACCTCCGCCTCCTGGGTTCAGGCAATTCTCCTGCCTCAGCCTCCTGAGTAGCTGGGATTACAGGCATGCACCACCATGCCCAGCTAATTTTTTGTATTTTTAGTAGAGACGGGGTTTCACCGTGTTGACCAGGATGGTCTTGATCTCTTGACCTCGTGATCCACCCGCCTCGGCCTCCCAAAGTGCTGGGATTATAGGCGTGAGCCACCGCGCCTGGCCTAACAATTGTTTCCACATTGACTTTTCCAAGTCTGAATTCTCTCTGCATTTAAACATATTACAGAATTGTAGGCATAAACACTGATAACACCTACCATTACTGACCACAAACAACATGCTAGATGTAATGCTACTATCTTTGTCATCATTTAAAAGTTATAAAGAATGTGTAATCAGACCCATTTTACTGGTGAGAAAACTGAGGCTCAGAGAGGCTGAATATTTTGACCATGTTCTCATAGCCAATAAATGAGAGCTTTAAAAGACACACATGCTGAAGTATATATATACATATATGTCTTTCTCATGCGTACCTGCTTCCTTTACTTCTTTGATATCGTCTAGAGCATCTAGGTCCTATACTATTCATAATGGAGGTATTTCTTCAACAAACGAATTCTACAAATTACTAGGAAAACAGCAATTAATGCTTTGTTTTTTGGTTTTTTTTTTAGGTGGAGTCTCTGTTGCCCAGGCAGGAGTGCGGTAGCGCAATCCTGGCTCATCACAACCTCCACCTTCCCTGTTCAAGCGATTTTCCCAAGTAGCCTCATCCTCCCAAGAAGCTGGGACTACAGGTGCTCACCACCATGCCAGACTAATTTTTGTATTTTTAGTAGAGATGGGGATTTGCCAATATTGGCGAGGCTGGTCTTGAACTCCTGACCTCAGGTGATCTGCCCACTTCGGCCTTGCAAGGTACAGAGATTACAGGCGTTAGCTTTCTTAATGGCTTTTAATATCACTTATTAAATTAACATTTAATATTATTTATTAGATTACTGCTTTCTTAATGGCTTTTAATGTTACTCCCCCAAAACAAAAAGACCCAACACCTTAATTAACATGGACACAAATAATTCGGATGGCCCCTTCCTAAAAAAAATTAAATATTAGTAGTTCAAATCTTTTAGTTAACAGTATCCATATTGGAACCCAAGATTATTCTCCCACTCATAGATTTCTCCTCCACTACTCCCTACCCACCAGCCATCAGACTAGTCCCCAAAGAAAGGGTTAGGTATAAATTGTTTTGCTTTGCCATTAGTTAACGAACAATTTATCTGTGCCCTAGGGAAACAGCAACCTGACAGCATCCCTGATTCTGCAGCCTGCTAAACTTAAACCAATCTCACTTCTTGCTCAGTGATTTCTTTTTAACCCACTAATGAGCATACTGTAAATGCTCATTACATAAACATCCTTTCTTCCTGGATACAAAGGTTTTAGCAGCAGTAATCCCAGGGAATATTATAGCAACGATTATTGCTCATTTACTCAATGTGAAAGGTGACAATCACGTTTGTTTCAGTATTCAATATTTTAACAATATTTTAATGTCACTATAAACACTGAGTGAAATAAGCTAATCAGGTATCCCAATTAATAACAAATGGGTGAAACGGAAACCAGAAAAAAAAATTTCACCGTTCATACTCTAGATACTGTGAAAATACCCGTGTTACCTGTTATAACAGGGTACCTTCGTTCTCTCCCAGCATATGCCACACCTTTTAGGTTGACAAAAGCAGGAAGACATCGGGGCTTTGTGTTTTAAAAATCCCAAAAAAGATTACTCAAACCTCTCCCCAAGAGCAAATTCTAAGAAGGAAGAATTCCACCTCCCTTTTCTTTACCACAAACCCTAGACTTTCCGCCTCTAGCAACCAGAGAGGGCTGGGGGTGGGGGAGAAGGTGGTTAGAAAACAGAACGCACGACTCGGTCATCTCCCAGCCTGGCCCATCCCAAACTTCACCTAGGCAAGGCGAAAAGCAGGAAGGCACCAGGAATTCCTAGGAAATGGTCTCACCCCACCAGAGAACATTTTTAACTTCCTCGAAGCCACCATTTCCCCGGGGCATTATCACACACTCCCACCCGGACATATTACCTAAGAGAGTACTTAAAAGCACAACACACACACACAAAGAAATACACAGCGCTTGAAGCGGGCAGCTTCGGCTCAGGCGGCGCGGGGAAGCCTGGAGACCACGCGGAGCCGCAGCCAAGTTGCCACAGCGATCGCCTCGACGGTGCAGGCGCGGCCGCAGGCGGCTGGAAAAGCAGCTCGCGGGGCTCTAGCTCCAAGCCCCACGCCCGGACCCTCCGACCAGGAAGCTCGCCTTGGTGGCCCAGTCTCTCCCGGAGGTCTCCGGCCTCGGCCAGAGCGATAAGGTGGATCGGTGCTTCCCACCCTGCCAGCTCCGCCCTCCAGACCACATTCCTGAGAAGCCCTACTCCCGCGACGCCGCGCCCGGGAGAAGGCAGGAGCGCGACGCCGCGGCCGCAGGGCAGGAGCGTAGTCGGCCTCACGCCCTCCCGCCCCTGGCCCCGGCTCCGGCCCCGGCCCGTGAGGCGCCTCCGGGGCGAGGTCGCGGCGGCAGCCCCGCCACAGGTAGCGCCGGCCCCCGCCCGCCGCCGCCCGGGCGCCCCCGGCAGGCCCGCTCCAGGTACCTGGATGAACTGGATGGTGAGCGCCGACTTCCCCACGCCGCCACCGCCGACCACCACGAGCCGGTACTTCTCCTGGCCGGAGCCGTCCCGCCAGCCGGCCGCGGCCATGGGGACGCCACAGAGCCCAGCCTGACCGCGCCAAGCCGCCGCTGCCGCCCGCCCTAGGCCCGGCTCCGGGGACGTGTGCAGCCGGCGGGCAGCGGGCGAGCGGCCGGGCGCGGGTCGCGGGTAGCGGGAGGTATCGGGAGAGCAGGTCTGCGCGCCGGCGCGGCGCCAGGAGCTGGCTGGGTACCGCCCGAGGCGCGGAGAAGTGGGGTGACGGCACGGGCCAGTGGCGGCAGCGGCCGGGGGGCGCGCTCCTCTACGCGTCTCCGCAGCGCTTGCCGAACGCAGCCTCCAGCGCCGCCACAAATGGCCGTCTGGGGGCCGGGCTGCCAGGCTGAGGTGCTGCATATGCATGAGGAGGCGGGGAGGGGCGGGGCCACGCTGCTTGGGGCTGAGATTCGGGAGGTGACCCAGGCTTCAGAACCCCACGGACAAGCTACTCCAATTCCTAGCCAGTGAGCGAGTGTGGGAGTGGGTGTCAGCTGGGAGTGGGACGAAAGCAGTAAGAGTGTGTGACCCTAATTGTGTATGTCAGGGATTGTGTGGGTGGAAAAATACAATATGTGACGGCTTGTGTGAAAAATAGAGCTGTTGGCATATTAACTCAGTTTTATAGGAGAGTAAACACCGTGCTTTAAAAGTACAGATGGTGACCATACTTGTGTGAAAAACAGTATGTGACAGTGATTGAGGATTAGAGCTGTGTCACAGTAATTGAGTGTGTGATGGGCATGTGCTTGTGACAGTGTGAAGAATGGGACAGTGGGTGAGCATGGAGAATAAGTCACAGTGATTGAGCTTGCATGGGGAAGACGGAATGTAACAGATTTTGTATGTGTCAGTACAGTGTCATAGTTGCTATGTTTGTGGGTGACAAATGTTCAGTAATTGGATATGAGGAGTGTGAGTGTGAGGGTTTGAACTCCTGGCCTCAAGCAATCCTCCTGCCTCGGCCTCCCAAAGTGCTGGGATTATAGGTGTAAGTCACTGCCCTGGCCTCATGGGGTTTTTAATAAGAATTAAATAAGCACATAAAACAGTGCTGGTACACAGGAAGCATTTACAGCAATTTTGGAACATGACTACAAGTTCTTGGATTTACCTGGTAACTCACTTGGAACCAGTAGAATGCAGCAGAAGGGATGCTGCCTAAGTTCCCAGGCTAGATCAGAAGAGGCCATGTAACTGTTCTCTTGGTATTCTCACTCCGGGAGAAACAAAGTTTGACAACCATAAGACTGCCATGCTACAGAGGCCACATGTTGGCATGCCAGTCAAAATTCTCACTGATGGCCAGGAGCAACATGTCAATTAAAAAAAAAAAAATTCCCACTGAGCTCCCACGAGATCACCAGCATCACCTGTCAGCCATCTGAGTGAGACATCTTGGACACTCAGCCCAATGGAGCCTTCCAGTGATGGCATCCCCTGTTAGTGTCTGACTGCAACTGTGTGAGAGACCCCAAGCAAGAACTATCTACCCAGCCCAGCCCTTCCTGAATTTTATATATATATATATATATATATATATATATATACACACACACACACACACACACACACACACACTTTAATTTTGTCTTTTTTGAAAGACAAGATCCTTCTGTCACCCAGGCTGAAATGCAGTGGGACAATCATGGCTCACTGAAGCCTCCAACTTCTGAACTCAAGTGATCCTTCCACCTCAGCCTCACTAGCAGCTGGGACTTCAGGCACATGCCATCATGCTCAGGTAATTTTTTTTTTTTTTTGGAAACAAGTTTTCCCTATGTTACCAGGCTGGTCTCAAACTCCCCAAGTGCTGGGATTGCTGGGAGCGATGGCTCACACCTATAATGCCAGCACTTTGGAAAGCCCAGGCGGGTGGATCGCTTGAGCCCAGGAGTTCCAGACCAACCTGGCCAACATGGCTAAACCCATCTCTTCTAGAAATACAAAATTTAGCCAGGAGTGGTGGCATAGGCTTGTAGTTCCAGCTACTCCAGAGACTGAGGTGGGAGGATCACTTGAGCCTGGGACGCAGAAGTTGCAGTGAACCAAGTTTGTGCCACTGCCCTATCACCTGGGCAAAAGAGCAGCTCAAAAAAAAAACAGTGCTGGGATTACAGGCATGAACCAGCACTCACAGCCCTTCTGGAATACTTGACCCACAAAATCGTGAGCAAAATAAAATTGTAGTGGCTCACGCCTATAATCCCAACCTTTGGGAGGCCAAGGTAGGCAGATCACTTGAGCCCAGGAGTTCCAGACCAGCCTGGCCAACATGACTAATCCCATCTCTACAAAAAATTACAAAAATTAGCCATGAGTGGTGGTGCACGTGCTTGTAGTCCCAGCCACTCCGGAGGCTGAGGTGAGAGGATATTTGAGCCTGGAACACAGAAGTGACAGTGAGCCAAGTTTGTGCCACTGTACTCGCACCTGGACAACAGAGCGGGCTCAAAAAAAAAAGTGCTGGGATTACAGGCATGATCCATCACTCCTCGCCCTTCTTGAACATTTGACCCACAAAATCGTAAGCAAAATAAAATTGTAGCAGCTCCTGTCTGTAATCCCTGCACTTTGGAAGTCAGAGGCAGGAGGATGACTGGGACCCAGGAGGCGGAGGTTTCAGTAAGCCGAGATTGAGGCCACCGCACTCCAGCCTGGGTGAAGAGCGAGATCCTGTCTCAAAAAAAAAAAAAAGTACATTGAAATACTGCTTCACATACTCAAGGATGACTAAAATTAAAAAGACAGATTATATAAGTGTTGATGAAGATGTGAAGAAACTGGAGCCCTCATACACTGTGGGCAGGTGTGTTAAATGATGCCACTGCTTTGGAAAACTGTATGTAAGTTCATCAAAAGATTAAATGTAGAGTTATCATCCAACCTGACAATTACTCTCCTACTTATCTATACCTGAGAGAAATGAAGACATATAGGCACATGAAAACTTGTTTGTGAATGTTCATAGTGTTGTTATATGTAATAACCAAAAAGTGGAAACAATTGTTCCTCAGCTGATGAGTGGATAAACAAAATGTCATATAGCCACACAATAGAATATTATTTGGCAATAAAAAGGAATGAGGTCCTGATACATGCTACAACATGGATAAACTTTGAAAACATTATGCTAAATGAAAGAAGACAGACCCAAAAGACCACATATTATATAATTCCATTTATATAAAAGGTCCAGAATAGGCAAATCTATAGATTCAGAAAGCAGATTTGTGGTTGCCAGAACTACAGCAACCAATAGCAAGTATGGGGTTTCTTTTTGAGGAGTTGAAAATGTTTTGAAATTAGATAGTGGTGTTGATTCCACAACTCTGTAAATATACTAAAAACATTGGATTGTATGCTTTATATGGGTGAATTTTATTGTGTGAATTATATCTCAGAGAAGTAACAAGAAAAAAAGATTCAATTGCAAGGTTTTATTTGAACTGTGAAGTTCAAGGAAGTGGCTTTTTACTTCAGTATGTTCTCCATATTAACTCTATTCCTTTACTTTTTTATTTGACTCAAAACGTAGTATTCAGCAAACAAAAAGTCCATATGCTCCACCCCACCCAGACTTTCTATTCTAAAATGAGCTCTTTCCCTTAGAAAATGCCCCCAAAAGCATACAATGAAAAGAAACTTCCCTGCAAACACAAATCACTGAAGACACACAGGAGAATATGGAAGAGGAAGAACTAGTTGTCACTCAAGCCAATTAAAGGTGAATTTTCAGCTTAATCTGAAAAGTTTCCTTTTCAAGTAGCTGACAGTAAGTACATAAATCTTCATGAAAAGAATGATCTAGAACCTTAGAAAGAACAGTAGAGATCATCCCCCTTACTTTATACAAAGAAATCCTGTGGCAAGGGGGAGAATTTCTTTCCCAATGTCACCTAGCAAGTTGTTAGCAAGGATTAGGAAATAGGTCTCCTGACTCCCTTGCTCAGAGCACTTTGCCCCACGCCAAGCTGGGTGTTATCCAGAACCCCAGAGAGCCTCACATCGCAGAGGGAGGCAGTGTGATGCTGCCAGTCAAGAGAGCTGTTGACTGCATCATTTTGACTTAAATTGAGTGATTGTTTAGCTAAAGTGTTGTCAAGAGATTTCAACAGGCAGAATTCAGAGCCAGATCTGGCCAGTGCATATGTTTTGGCCTACAATTCAAATTTTTTGTTTAAATTTTGAATTGGTTGCTGATATTAAAAATAGGATATTTCACAAATCTGGATTTCTAACTCTTCTTGGGAAAGTTAAGTGGAATATCTAGCAACACTGGACTGGTGTTATCTGGCAACAACTAGCTAAAGCTAAGTACTGACTGCCTTTAAGAGAACATAAGATCCTCCTGTTCATCAGAGTCACCAGCACTCTTCTCTCATACACCACCCATTTGTTACCTGCCTGGCTTTAGTGAGCTTTAAGAGCTTGCAAATCCTACTACTATACGGCAATGTTCTCCACGAAGGATGTGCTTCCAAGTCCCCTGTAGTGTATTTTATTTATTTATTTTTTCCTATTCGAACATGAAAGGCAGCCTGTAGTATCTTTTAAAATGAAGAAACTGGGCTTCTCCCCAGACCTGCTAAATGAGAACCTCTGAGGATGCAGACTTAGAATCTGAATTTGTATATTAAATATTTAAAGTGACGGTCAGATGTGGTGGCTCATACCTGTAATCCCAGCACGTTGGGAGGCCAAGGCAGGTGGATCACCTGAGATCAGGAGTTCAAGATCAGCCTGGCCAACATGGTGAAATCCCGTCTCTAATAAAAATACAAAATAATTTAGCTGGGCATGGTGGTGTGTGCCTATAATCCCAGCTACTTAGGAGGCTGAGGCAGGAGAATCAGTTGAACCGGGGAGGCAGAGGTTGCAGTGAGCTGAGATTGTACCACTGCACTCCAGCCTGGGCAACAGAGCAGGGCTCTGTCTCAAAAAAATAAAGTGACTCTAAGACACCACCACAGCAAGAACTCAGAGAAGGGTATACATCCCTGTCCACTCTTTATTTCAGGACAAACAATGACCCGTCTCATTTGGATTGTTGATTACTCATCATCTTTAAAAACCAATATTGACCAAACAGCATCCCTGGGCCATCCCAGAGACAGGATCTGAGGGAAGAGTGGAGAGGGAGATGCTAAAATCAAGACTCCCCTGACCTCATCTATAGCACATAGACAGAGCCAAGATCTGGTGGCCAAAGAAGGCCAAGCCCCCAGATCAGAGCCTGCAATACTTATTAAGGGTGATGGAGGAGCATCATCCACTTATTTCCTTAATGGGCCATTGCTTTTAACGTGAATGAATGGCTGGCAGAGAATGAAACAGCCCAGCAGGAGCTGCATGCATCTGAGATGAGACAGAAGCACAAATCTATTCCTTGTTTAAAGATCACGTTGCTAAGAATAGAAATTGAAACACACGCTTAAGCGTGTGCACACACACACAGCCCTGAGGAAGGCCATAATGGAGATGGAGAAATCCACAACAGAAAAGGCATCTTGAGTTCACTCCCTCTAAAGCTCTCCTTTCACAGATGGGGAAATAAAGGCCCACAGAGGGAAGAGCGGTCCCCAGCATCACCTGGAAACAGAGCAGAAGCATGACTGGAACTCAGATTTTTGTCTCCCACCTTGAGATCCATCTCAGTGTAGCACACTGTCTTAGGAACTCAAGAGCCCAGAAGGCTGAGCAGGGCCAAAAACCATACATCCCTTCTTCTGCATAGTTACCAGAAAGAATCAAGCAAAGGTATCACCATTGCCTTTTTTTTTTTTTTTTTTTTTTTTTTGAGACAGAGTCTCACTCTGTCACCCAGGCTGGAGTAACAGTGGCTCAGTCTTGGCTCACTGCAACCTCTGCCTCCTGGGTTGAAGTGATTCTCATGCCTCAGCCTCCAGAGCAGCTGGGACTACAGGTGTGCACGACTACGCCCAGCTAATTTTTGTATTTTTAGTAGATACAGGCTTTTGCCATGTTGACCAGGCTGGTCTCAAACTCCTGACTTCAGGTGATCTGCTCACCTCGGCCTCCCAAACTGCTGGAATTACAGGTATGAGCCACCGCGCCCAGTCTCACCATAGCATTTTTTAAATAATGAAATATTGAAAACTCCCGAAATATTCAACAACAGGGACTTGGATAAATCAATGATGCAATGGCCACTATGTGGCCCTTAAAAATAATTTTTATAGGAAAATGAGAACGGTAGGTGCTATGGTCTAAATGTTTGTGTTCCCACCCAAAAATTCGTATGTTAAAACTCAATACTAAATGTAATAACATTAAAAAGTGGGGCCTTTAGGAGGTTATTAGGGCTCTGCCCTTATGAATGGGGTTAGTGCCTCTATTAGGCTTCCCTAGAGGGACAGAATTAATGAAATATATATATATAAAGGACTGTTTATTAAGTATTAACTCACATGATCACATGATTCACAATAGGCTGCCTGTAGACTGAGGAGGAAGGAGAGCCAGTCTGAGTTCCTAAACTGAAGAACTTGTAGTCCAATGTTCAAGGGCAGGAAGCATCCAGCAAGGGAGAAAGATGTAGCTGGGAGGCTAGGCCAGTCTCTCTTTTCACATTTTTCTGCCTCCTTATATTCTAGCCTCACTGGCAGCTGATTAGATTGTACCCATCTAGATTAAAGGTGATTTCCCAGCCCACTGATTCTAAATGTTAATCTCCTTTGGCAACACCCTCAAAAGATATACCCAGGATATTTTGTATCCTTCAAACCAGTCAAGTTAACACTCAGTATTAACCATCACGGTGCCCTTATAAAAGAGGCTTGAAGAAGGCTGTTTGCCCCTTCTGCCACTTGGGGACACATAGAAGTCACCATCTGTAACGCAGAGAACCCTCACCAAACATGAAATCTGCTAGCATTTTGACCTGGACTTCCCAGCCTCAAGAACTGTAAGAAATACATTTATGTTGCTTAACCATTACTCAGTCTAAGATAATATATATTTTTATCCACTGGCCAGTTACTAGAAATAAGATATTTTGGGCCGGGTGTGGTGTCTCATGCCTGTAATCCCAGTACTTTGGAAGGCCAAGGGGAGCAGATCACCTGAGATCAGGAGTTCAAGACCAACCTGGCCAACATGGTGAAACTCCATCTCTACAAAAATTAGCCAGGCATGATGGTGGATGCCTGTAATCCCAGCTAGTCTGGAGGCTGAGACGGGAGAATCCCTTGAACCCAGGAGGTAGAGGTTGCAGTAAGCCGAGATCGTGCCATTGCACTCCAGCCTGGGTGACAAAGCAAGACTCTTCCTCAGCCGGGCGCGGTGGCTCAAGCCTGTAATCCCAGCACTTTGGGAGGCCGAGGCGGGTGGATCACGAGGTCAAGAGATCGAGACCATCCTGGTCAACACGGTGAAACCCCGTCTCTACTAAAAATACAAAAAATTAGCTGGGCATGGTGGTGCGTGCCTGTAATCCCAGCTACTCAGGAGGCTGAGGCAGGAGAATTGCCTGAACCCAGGAGGCGGAGGTTGCGGTG
>NW_022436987.1:9585101-9590325 GCF_009761245.1 Sapajus apella
GAGCACTTACCAGGATCCCGGGGGTGCTGTGCTAACCACTCAAAGCATTATCCAGTTTAATCCATCAACCATCTGAGTGGTTATTATTTGTATTGTACAAATAATACAAACTGTATTGTTATTATTTGTATTGTACAAAAAAGCTGCAGCACAGAGATGTCCTATAGCTACTAAATGACAAAGTATATATTGAACCTAGGAAGTCCAAGCTCCAGAGCACTTGTACTTAGTCACTAGGTATAGATTTTTTTACAACGATGAATACTGGCAGGATGCTCAGTTATCCTAGGGAGTGAAATCACAGGTGAGTTTTATTTTCTGCCTTTTGTATTTTCTGTCTTTTAAAAAAATAATTCCCCATTCTCTTCTACCTCCAGCCACTGAAAACCTCCAATCTACTTTCTGTCTCTATGAGTTTTCCTATCCTAGACATTACATCTAACTAGAATCATACAATATTTGCCTTTTGGTGTCTGGTTTATTTTGTTTAGCATAATGTTTCAAAGTTTATCCATTTTGTAGCACATATTCATACTTCATTCCTTTTAATAGTTGGATAATATTCCTTTGTATGGATATAACACTATTTATTCATTCACCTGTTGAAGAACATTTGGGTTGTTTCTACTTTTTGGCTCTTATGAATAATGCCGCTATAAACATTTGTGTACAAGTACCTGTTTGAATTCTTGTTTTCAGGTATATGCCTAGTTGTGGAATTGCTGGATCATATGGTAATTCTGTGTTTAATTTTTCAAGGAACTGACACGCTGTTTTCCATAGCAGCTGCAACATTTTACTTTCCCACTAGCAACGTATGAAGGTTTTAATTTCTTCACATCCTTGTCAACACTTGTTATATTTCTTTTTTTTTTTCATTATAGCCATCCTAGTAGGTGTGAAGTGATACATCACTGTAATTTTGACTTGCAGTTCCCTAATGACTAATGATGTTGAACATCTTTTCACAGGTTTATTTGCCATTTGCATATCTTCTTTGGAAAAATGTCTATTCAAGTCTTATGCCTATTCTTTAATCAGAGTGTTTGTCTTTTTGTTGTTGAGCTGTAGGAGTTATTTAAATATTCTAGATATTAAACCTTTATCAAATATGTGATTTGCAAACATATTCTCTCATTCCATGGCTTGTCTTTTTACTTTCTTTATAATTTCTTGGATGTGCATGTTTTTAATTTTAATGAAATGCAATCTCCCTTCCTTCCTTCCTTTCTTCCTTCCTTCCTTCCTTCCTTCCCTCCTTCCTTTCCTTCCTTCCTTTCTTTCCTTCCCTCCTGCCACCCCATCCTGCCATTCTGCCACCCCAGCCTCCCAAGTAGCTGGGACTACAGGCATGTGACACCACACCTGGCTAATTTTTAAATTATTTTGTAGAGACGAGGTCTTGCTATGTTGCCCAGGCTGGTCAAACTCCTCACGTGATCCTTCCACCTTGGCCCCCCAAAGTGCTGCGATTACAGTCATGAGCCACTATCCCTGGCCTCCTATTTCCTTTTAATGAGAAAAATATAAAATTTTATTTACGAATATTTGTTAATGATATGGGCAAAGTGGGAGCCAGATTATACACATATGACCTATTTATATAAAAAAGACATGGAAGTTAGATCATCTGGAAGGGAGAATTAACTATTCCAAGAAAACTGAGAATGAGGGTTAATATACAGAAAACACTTATGTAACCTTCTATCACTCAGGCAAATTGTGATGACTATTTTTTCTCTTCCTTCTCTACAGCAGCTTTCCAAAGAGAGGCATACCTACTGCTCTGAAGGGACTAAGCCCTGAAAATTGACCTACCTGTCACACCCAGGCCTGGTTCTGGGAGCTCCAAACAGGTCTTTCTTTAATCCATACCTCTTACTAGGGCCATGACTATTGCTGTTTTAAAGATTCATGAAGGGCCGGGTGCGGTGGCTCACGCCTGTAATCCTAGCACTTTGGGAGGCTGAAGCGGGCAAATCTCTTGAGGTCAGGAGTTCGAGACCAGCCTAGCCAACATAGTGAAACCCCAGCTCTACTAAAAATACAAAAATTGGCTGGGCATGGTGGTGGGTGCCTGTAATCCCAGCTACTTAGGAGGCTGAGGCAGCAGAATCGCTTGAACCCACGCAGCAGAGGTTGCAGTAAGCCAAGATTATGCCACTACACTCCAGCCTGGGTGACAGAGTGAGACTCCATCTCAAAAAAAAAAAAAAAATTCATGAAGAACTCAGAAAAAAACAAAACAGTGGAAAGGGGAAGAGGGAAGTCCTTTCTGTTTTCAAATACAGGCTAAGACATTTCTAACCTCCAGAACAGCGGGCATAGCTTCAAGAGTAGCCATATAGATTTAGGTTAAGACAGCTGACAGAACCTGATAATTAAACAAGGTAGACAGCTCTTAGGAAGCTTTTTAAAATGCACTGGTTTCTAGGCCCCATTCCTGCCTCACAGAATTACACTGTTTCAGGAGAGAACAGAAAGGAAATGTTTTGTGATTGCAATCTTCCCTCCTGTGCCCATGGGGCAAGGGATGCTTCTGATTCCCACAGATGCAACATCAGTGATCTGGTGAGAACAAACGAGGTTTTCTTCACCAGAGCATTCAGGATCCCTGGAGAGAGTGTGGGACCTGGCATCCTAGAATATCAGAAGGGGAAGGGACTGAGAGATCTGCTGTATTAGTCAGGCACTAGGGGGCTCACTAAATAACAGCTCTCTTTTCACCCAAGTTCTGAACCAATTGAGAAATAGGGCACAGAAAACCAACAGATGGGGATCAATATGTCAGCTTTATTACTGATAAGAGCTAGACTGGAAGATATGGTTTAGATGTAAGGTCAAATAGGCTTGCTTACACTGTTCCCAGAATAAACTTCCCACCTAGTTACAGGCAGTGCTGGGAAGACTGCAGGCCTCATCTCATGGGGATCTGCCTCTGTAAAACTTGTGGCACATACAGGAACAGAATAACTGTCCCCTTTAATCAGGCTGGCTCCCAAGAGAAAAAAAAGGAGGCATTAAACTGAGCATGCCAGACTTACTGATTAGGTAATTCATATCTTCATTGTGGAGAAGAATGAATAGGGGTGGAAAGAGAGGCCAGGAATTCTGCTCCAGTGATATTCAAATTTTAGTAGGCATCAGAGTCACCTGGTGAGCTTGTTATACCACAGATTGCTGGCATCCACTCCCAGAACCCTGATTCGGTAGGGCTTGATGAACTGTGTTTTTAACAGGTTCCGTCGTGAGACTGTTGCCTAGGTACCACACTTTGAGAACCGCTGCTCAAAGGAAATATCTCCACTTGGAAACATTAGGAGAATAAGTGTTCCTCTTGACAGCCAGACCTTGTTTGGTTGCCATTGACAAACCTGATTCAAACTGAAATGCAGGCTGAGTATTCCTAATCTGAAAATTCAAAATCTGAAATTCTTCAAAATCTGAAATTTGTTTTAACACCAACATGATGTTCAAAGGAAGTGCTCATTGGAGCATTTCAGATTTCAGATTTTCCAATTAGGGATGCCCAGCCGGTAAATAGAATGCAAATACTCCAGAACCTGAAAAATATCTGAAATCTGAAACACTTCTGGTGCCAATCATTTTGGATAAGGGATACACAACCTGTTAAAAAAGAAAAGGTTATTTCATATAGCTAAATGTTATAACAGTTGTTTAAGAACAACTAGACTCAAAGACTCAAATGATGCCTTCAGGACTCTCCATATCTCTCCGCTCTGTTCTGCATGGCTCTAGTCATAAGCGGGGTTTCCTCTGGTGTTGGCAAGATGACTCCACTTATATTCTTTTCCCTAAGTCAGTGTTTCTCAAACTTGAGCATGATTCAGAATCACATGGAGGCCTTGTTAAAACACAGATTACTGCCGGGCGCGGTGGCTCAAGCCTGTAATCCCAGCACTTTGGGTGGCCGAGGCGGGTGGATCACGAGGTCAAGAGATCGAGACCATCCTGGTCAACACGGTGAAACCCCGTCTCTACTAAAAATACAAAACATTAGCTGCGCACGGTGGCGCATGCCTGTAATCCCAGCTACTGAGGAGGTTGAGGCAGGAGAATTGCCTGAACCCAGGAGGCGGAGGTTGCGGTGAGCCGAGATCGCGCCTTTGCACTCCAGCCTGGTTAACAAGAGTGAAATTCTGTCTCAAAAAAAAAAAAAAAAAAAAAAAACAGATTACTGGGCCCCACCCCTGGAGATCCTAATTCAGCAGGTCTTGGGTTACAACTGAGAATTGGCATTTCTAACAAATTCCTAGGGACCACATTTTGAGAACCACTTATCTAAGCAGCTTCTGAAGAAAAGAGATTTTCTCTCTCCTGTTCTTTTCCACACCATTCAAAAAACAAAATAAGACCTGGAATTAGTCTCATTAGCTCCAGCTGGATTTGAGCTGAATGCCCATGTCCTGGAGCCAACAACTGTTGTGATGTTCTCATTGGCCAGGCTCAGATCATAAGTTTCCATAAGTACTCCAGAGGTACCTGGAGATGCAAGCGGAGTTAACTCCACATGAGCTATCCAGACTGAAAATGGGTGAGAGATAGAGCTACATAAAGGTGCTTTTAGAAAATGGCAGGGCCGGGCGCGGTGGCTCAAGCCTGTAATCCCAGCACTTTGGGAGGCTGAGGTGGGTGGATCACGAGGTCAAGAGATCGAGACCATCCTGGTCAACACGGTGAAACCCCGTCTCTACTAAAAATACAAAATATCAGCTGGGCATGGTGGCGCGTGCCTGTAATCTCAGCTACTCAGGAGGCTGAGGCAGGAGAATTGCCTGAACCCAGGAGGTGGAGGTTGCGGTGAGCCGAGATCGCGCCATTGCACTCCAGCCTGGGTAACAAGAGCGAAACTCCGTCCCAAAAAAAAAAGAAAATGGCAAATGAATGCTGGTGGGCACAAACAAGAGGTTCTCTACCATTTGTGTCATAGATTAAGAAACAGAGAGGTTAAGTGGCTGTTCTGTTTTATCCCACATAGAAGACAAAAGTTATTTGAAAGGGCAGCTTGGCATATCAGAAAGAGAATGCTTGGGTTTTAAAGTAAGAAAATCCAGCCTGGCGCGGTGGCTCAAGCCTGTAATCTCAGCACTTTGGGAGGCCGAGGCGGGTGGATCACGAGGTCAAGAGATCAAGACCATCCTGGTCAGCATGGTGAAACCCCGTCTCTACTAAAAATCAAAAAATTAGCTGGGCATGGTAGTGC